>NW_025110196.1:140838-209839 GCF_011392965.1 Frieseomelitta varia | reverse complement strand
TTTATGATTGTATGTGATGGATGTAACGTTTGATTGTATGCAATGTATGTAACGTATGATCGTATGTAATGTGTGTAATGTACGACTGTATGTAATGTATGTAATGTATGATTGTATGTATTGTATGATTGTTAACGCGATCGTTGTTCGGGAGACAGAGTCCCATAGTTCAATTTCAAACATGCGCTTTAAAGTTAAGATTTAGGCTTAAGCTTGAGACTGAACTATGGAACGTTTGTCTCCTTTGTTCGTAACCCCGGGCCAAGTAGAATAAAATCTCTGTATTCCTTAAGAATGCAGAGTTATTTGTATGTTTGTTAATGGAGGGTGGATGGGATTAGGGCCCGGGCGGGTCTCGTGCGTAGTCACCTCCTCGTGGTGAGACCTGGTAATTGATATTGTTTTACAAACATGAAAGTTTGTAAAACGTTATCAATTTAAATTGTAAAACGATAAACTTTAATGTTTGTGAAACGACATCAAGCTAAGAACTACGCAACCTACAGTTCAGTTTAGACCGTGAAAATTCCTGTTTATTCTCTATTTCACGATCTAAACTGAACTGTAGGTACAATTGGTTGATAAGTAAACTTTTGGGCCCCCAGCGGGCCACCGATGGACGACGAGGGATCTCGCAGGATGCGTGCGTTTTAGCTTTAAGTTGTGTACGTCTTAGCTTTAAGTTGCGTACGTTGAGTTTTAGTCAATTATAAGTACAAATACTATGATAGTTAGTATTTGTAAATTCACTGTGAACGCAATCTGTACAAAGACAAGTTTATTTAACTTGAAACGAAATCAGGTACACCTCCTCTATTCTTTTTTTTCGTTCGTTGTTACAATTGTTACTGTTCATTGCACTGAAGTAGATTTTCCAAATTTCGTTGTCAGTGTGTCAAATCGCGGTACTGTAGCCTCCTTCGGAAAGGACGAGGTAGGTTGTGTAGTGTAGCGTCCTTTATAATTCGGCTGCAGTGGTTCCGAAGAACCCGTTCATTGCGAGAAATCCGATATATATATAACTCGGGTACGAGTGGATTTTACTACGAGCGTTTCGTGATTTCTCGCGGTGAACATGCGTTCACGACAGTAAAAACGTTTTATTATTCCGAAGTGTACTTTCCATGGAAACTGGTTGTCGATGCTTGAATATCGTTTTGACATCTAGGCTATCTCTTTTCGCGGTCATCTTTTCTTCCTTATTTTTCCCGCGACTTTCGTTCCGACTTTTCACCGAGATGTTAACGTACTGATAAGCAATACGATCCAATTTTTGATCGTTTCGTATGCTTTGTAGATCACCTGACTAACATTTTCGTGTCAGTCTACCATGTCGATTTAGGCAAGTTTTGCACCGCGACGTTACTAATAGTATGTTAAGTTACCAATGTTATTTCATCTTCACCGTAAATTATTTATTGAATGAAACGTGAAGGCTTTCTTATTTGCATTACTATTCTTAAGAGATGACCAACTTGATTTGTAATATAATTATTTTCTACATAAGTTAGTATTATATGTCATAGACTTATAAATTAGAATTTAGTACATGTCAACAGAATTTTATGTTAAAAACTAACCGTGCATACGTAATTTGATTTTGTGAAAAATATAGAAATTACATAGAGGGCGAGAACCCAAAATATCGGATTGGGTCGGAAACTCGAAATTTCTTCTAGATCGGGACGGGTACCGGAAAATTTCGAGTTTTCCGAATTTATCGGGATTCTCAAACGAGTCGGGAATTCTCGAAAGAGCCAGAATTCTCGAAAGAATCGGAATTCCCGAAAGAGTTGGTATTCGGGAAAGGATTGGTAACAAGTTTAAATAATTCGTTAAAGCCCTTTAACTATATCGAATGGTCGTAGATCTAGAACCATCATTCGAGCAATTACTTCTGTTGTATCTCTTGGTTTAACAATCTTTCGCGTATCATTTTGTACACGCGACAAATTTTATATCGATTCAGTTTCTTTCCTAGTACATATACTTATGTTTGGATGCATATGCGTAAAAATAGCGTAATAAACCAGTAGTATTTGCATACTTAGTTTCAAATTTATGTGTGCATTCCGCCTTTTTTCTGAAAATGTTCCCAAACAGAGTTTCTCTTTACCCCTTACCTTTGCACGATATCTTCTGCACTACCTCCTGCTACCACAACTTTACTCTCACTATCACTCGACATTTTTTTGAAAGATTTTTACTCTTTATGAAATTCACACAAATTTTGAAATATACGTCTGAACTTCCCGAATTTCTCAGCGATACTGATCAACAGCGTACATAATATCCAAGTACTAAGCACGCAGTCACACGTTTGTATACATCAGGTCACACGATTCTTAGAATCCGTGTTTCCAATAACTTGACTGGCAGGAGAAATTAAACAGTGTATTTACATATTTCGTATGCTGCTATTCAGCACTGCAGAGTAGTTGGAGAAACGGTAGTAGGATTCTCGAAATTTTCGGGACTCTTGACTTTTTTGGGAAACCCGATTCCTTCTGGAATCTCGAAATTTTCAGAAACTCGACCTTTTTCTGACTCGTCCCGACCATCAGTTTCCCCATCGGGTTCTCGCACACCCTTAATGTTCTGTCATTTGTTACCCAATTAGTACAATAGATTGCGATAGATCTATACATTTTATACTAGATGGAATTTTGCTTAGCTATTTAAGTAAAACTTTTAAAAAACTAAAAGTAATGTCAAATGAGAGCCATGTAACAAATTAAGTATGCGTTCATCTTTAAAGATATCTTCTGATGTATTTTTGTTGTGATATGTTTTTTGAATTTCTAATTATCATTTTATTGTTGATTATAATGTTATCCAGTACGAAATAAACTCTTAAATAGTCGAAAAAATAAATTAATTTTTTTTCTTTTGTTTCTTGTACTATTCATTGTATCGTTGAATTTAGTAATAAATATTAGTAGTAAATAATATTATGATATTAACATTAAACTATGAATTATACAATAAAATTGTAATATTAATTTTCAAATTATGATATTACAATTTAATATTTAATGTAATATAATTTCGTAATTTGTATTTCTAATATTATAATATTATAATTTCTGTAAGACTAGAACAAACTCAATACGTCGGAGTCCGGTTTTTTCCCTCCCAAATTGTCTAGAAAATACTGATATCTTTGTCAAAATTGATATTGATTTCCATTTATCTATTCTGTCTATCATAGAAATCTATCTATTTTAATTATTGTCATTTAAATTATAATGATTTATATGCAGAATAATATAGTACGTATTAAAACCCGGTTATTGTAGTATCAACGCAAATGAAAAAACGACATTTTCGAGCGATATTTTACTTTACACAAGTATTCTGCTGTCAATATTTTACATATTTGTACGTATTAAGTGGACAATAACGAGGAATTTGACTACGATGTAATATTGAATTAATAAGGTAATAAATAACGAGTAACAAATGACAGAATCATATAAACGACAGAACGCAAAATTAAAACAAGATTAAATTCGACTTATGTACATCTGTACGAACCTTTCACCTTATTTTCGACTATATGTATATACAGTTAATTCCTGAAGCGAGTCCCGTGTATTATTACAGCTGTTCGTGGAAGAGAAGAAATGGCGGAGAACGGTTTCTTAGAGCTGTCGATAGCGATGTCTGGAAACCAGGAAAATTGGGTCACGTAGCGATAGAAAGAAGTCCGCTGGGACTCGTTTCCAAGTCCACGTGACGAGAAGACAGTGGGAAAGTTTAAGGAGGAACTTGAGAAAAATTAGCGTTCGCTGAGGCAGCGAAAAAATTAACCAGCCATCGTGCTGCGAATTTCGAAGAGATCGATGTGCCCCTGAACCACTATTAACCGCATACGGTGTGGAAAAACTGTCGATGTGAACAGGCGGGAATAGTTGGAATTGGTAGATGTGACGAAATTACATTGCGAAAATTTCGAAACGAACTTCCACAACTTGAGAAACTTGCCCTCCACCGGATGTAATACGGAACTTCCTGTCTCCGATTTTTCACCCGGTACTTTTATCTAATTTCCTCGAGGAAAATTTGGTTCGATCATCGAACTCGCAAATTAAATTTTAAACTTACCTTATAAATTATTACAGACCCATTTGATTCCAATTGCTATATGGTTTATCCGATTACAATTTACATAAAGAAATCTTGATTGGCAAATTAAAATTCTTATTTGACGAATTGCAATTTCAACGCAGAAATTTACCAATTAGCTTTGCTTCGCAATTTTCTGGAGTAATCGACGAATAATGATACAAATCAGTACATTTGATTGTTCAATTTGAACTGTATAAAAAGGGGAAGTGATATTGTTTTACTTGAGCATTACTACTTGGATTTATTTTTATTTCTACATGTTTCTGAATACTGACTGCTGTCAATTGTTTTCCAGAATGCATACTATAGTTCATAAGCATTTGAACTGGCAAAGTTTGATCGAAAGGTTGATATTTTTTTTTGTTACATTCTCAAAATTATGATTAAGGAACATTTTTCGGTGAAATAAATTGTCATTCATTTTTAATCGAATTACTCAGAGACCATGATGATTAATTCCGCAAATTAAAATGTAATGAAAAATTCAAAATTTACCTTGAAATTCGCGATTATTTGTACTCTCTGTATAATTAAATACGTTTTTTTTTTTACAGCATTGAATATTAATTGTTTACCTCACTGATGAAATTGGGGAACGCCGTACGAAATTGTGTTGAGTTGGTTTTGCTTTTGAAGTTTAATTATTTTTTCATTTATGTTAACGAACAATAATTATAATTTTCCATCAACATGTACTAACTGCACACGATGTAGTCGTCTGAAATAAGACATCAGAATTAGATCAGAGTTTTATTTGAAGTACATTTTTCATAATTTGAAGCAATTTACAAAAGTTCAAATACTTATCGATGAAAGTGCATGTTATATCACTTAAGATGCACGTAGTAAATCATTACTACTCAGTTCTTGGATTGCAACCTAAAAACGTCATTCTATTAAAATAAAATCCTTAAAGTATTATATAAACGGTGGCTCTGAATAAGAGACTACGTTACATTTACCATACTCTAAAATAACGTGATTTAAAGTCATACTTCTTTCATAAGTTCGAAATGTTTATTTTCTTCTATTTCTTTTATTTCGGTCTGGCGATAGAACTTATTAAGAAGACAACGTGTTAATTATAAGTTATAAACATTATATTATTAATTTCGAAAATGTGAACATAGAACTTACTCGAGGTCACCATTCATGCAACGATTGATTTTAGCACTATATAAAAATAAATAAAATTTAAATGACTGTAGCATAAGCAAGGGGCTAACGCATAAAAATAGTGACATACGAGAATTATAAATACTATATTAATAATTTCGACCATAATGTAACATAGACTCTTACTCGAAATCACTATTTATATAGTAATTGATTTTAGATGAAAAAAAACCGACTGTATTACAAGCGAGGTTGTTAATTGAAAAATGATTTCGTCGACAAAATTTTTTCAACAAAAATCACCTCAGAATATGCATACTTTACATCAAGTGTTTAACTCCATCAACGAAGAAGTATCGTCGGCTTTTTGGGGACGATCCGTCCAAAATACGTCGCGTCGACGCCGAATGTATTAAGAACTACATAAATGTACCCGAAAGCGTTGAAGTGACTGTAATACTCTGAAATCTCGTCCCCCGAACCTCGGACAAAAACCTATCTGCATAAATCTGCATTTCGTTACTGAAAATTACAGTTTTAATCGAGGTCCAGTGGTGTGCATTCAAACGCGGCTGCAACTTATAACGAGTCTTACGAATGAAAGAAAACTCGGGGAAAGGTGCAGGAAGAACGTTCAGATTGAACGTGTCGAAGCATAACACGGCGTTGGTAATATCGCGCGGTTGCTAATAAACGGGCGTCAGAAGCAGCCACGAGCATGACACGTGCGTCGCGACGCGTTGTCGCGGCCGCTTAAATCGGGTTCGTGCCACGAGGATCAGTCGAGCACAGGCATTAACCACCAGTTTCTCCGCTCGAATCGTCGCGTCGTTGATTTACATTTACGCGACAAGAGGAGAAACCGAACTTCGTCGACGACAGCGTAACGATTTAGCAGAAATCGGATAATTATGGTCCCTGGATCCCAGTGAATGTCTCAAAGCCTCTCCGCAATTCCCTTGGGAAGCGTTTTGCCTGTGACTAACTCGAAGATACTCAGCCTAGCGCCGATTAGCCTAGATCTCGTCCTTTCGATTTCGTTCCCTTAACAATCGAAGGATAGTTGACGACATCGCAAAGACACGATCGACTTTTCACGTTCTTCAGAATTCATTAACTTGAGAATAAATGCTAAATAAATAATGTGGTTTCTCTGGAATTTGTCTTGAAAACACGCGTGAGGTCTTCGTTGGTAGAGTTCGTAGAAGAAGATCTTTTTCGGATTGAGATCTGAAAATGTTATTGAACTACAAGCAGGATATGATTTTTCGAATTTTAGTTCTCTTTTATGGCTAGCAGCCAGCATGATAAATCTAACATTTCCTAAGCGATATTTGGAAATCACTGTAACGCAACGATAGTTACCGAAGTTTCGTATTTTCGTAAGAACTGAACACGTCACGTATCATCCTATGTCTATCAAGAGAATACACGCTAAGGGCGCATAGTTGCGATGTTTAGGAAGCCATTAATTGGAAAATTAAGCTTTTGACACGAGCATCCTGACGTCGTTAGACCTCAAGAGACATACATCAACCTCAAAACTGACAATGTTCAATAATCGAACAGATCACACCCGTACAATACAAGCGACACATTCATACAGAGTGTCTGCCAATTTATTAGCTACCATTTTACTCGTAAAGCAGTATGTATGAGAAAAAATTAGCACTGTCCTTTCAACAAGCAACACGATGAAGTTTTTTTGCATTTGTACTTTGTTTTTTTTTAATAAAGACGATCTTCAATTTTTTAAACGGTATACTATGGCGAGTTACGCTGATAAATCCGCGAACGTTGTGTGATGTAACAGTTTCAATAATTTCATTAAGGTGTAAGCTCTTTGGTCGTTACACAAGAGAATTATGATCTCGAATAAGAGTCCGTGTTACATTTTGGTCGAAATTGAGTTAACAGTGTAGTATGATTCTGCAAACTTTGAAGGATGTTTTAGTATACACATATTGCAAATATTCCATCAGAAGTTGATGCAAAATAGAAAAAGGAAAGAATACTTTATGTGTAACATGGACCTGCAATCATCACCATCCATTTAACTTTCTAGTCAATTCTATTATAACTTGATCACATCTAATATTTCTTCGTGTTTATCGAATGGTACAAAGAAAAATATATTTATATAATAATATTAATGACAATAATAATTTACATAATAATATAAAGAATATAAGAATAGTATTATATAAACCTCTTATGCTTTACTAATATTCTTTTTTATTATATATATATAAATACACTACTTGTTTCCCTAATATCGAAAGAAATAAAACAAGATCTTTTTGCAAACGAATTTTGGAATCTTCATTTTTAATTCCAATTTACGTAGAAAGCAGAACCGTAGATTCAATTACTTTGCATTTTAATTAATAATTTCACGTAACGTGTAATATTTCGAATTCCTTGTAACTTACATAACATTTCAACAGATTCGCATGGAAATTCAAGTACAGTGGTATCGAGCGTTGATTACGAGATGTAACATGATGGATCGTTGGATTTGGAAGGTATTCGGTTTCGTGCACCAAAAGTTCATCGAGCAAAAACGTTTATTATTAACCTAGATCGTCAGAGTACAAGTTAAACAAGAGCTTCAACAGAGAAATTGGACAAGGATAAACAACGTCGCACGGCATCTCGGTTCGGTAAGCAACGTCATAGGAATCGATTCCCTTCACTTTCTCGGTATTACTGAAATAAAAGGAAATAATATCTTAGTAAAAAGTAGAGATAATCATAGTAAATTGTAAGAGCACGTTCAGGCCAAGCTCTCTGAAAGCTCGTTTGTCCCTTGCTAAAATGAACAAAGTTGCGTACATTTTAGAACCACATAACAACCATAGAACGGTGGTTGCTTATGAATGATTATGAATCATCATGCTTCATGTCAAATTTCTAGATTGTGTTAGTGGTCCATATGAATATTGGCGTAATAATATTATGCGTTTCCACATTAATTCATTACCATCATTGCAATGTATTTCTAAAATGGCCTGTTTGGGTTGAACCTAATCGCAAATATGCAAACGCGAAAGTTTGTCTATTTTCTAGCATTACACTTTCAAAGCTTAATCTTCATTCTGTTTTGTGCAGAAGTAATATGTAAAATATAACTTTAAAATGGCACACGTAAGAAGTATGTGACATTCTTCAACATAATTGCATTTTACTTTATTCTTCATCGTTTCTTTTTGAGCTTATGCCATTTTTTACACGTGATGTATCAACTAATAAATTTTCCCATATCAGTAACAATCGAAAACAGCGTTCGAAATTTCACTCTTACGTATAAACTAATTTCTTTCCTTCGTTCGTTTGTCTGTTCTGCTATTTGAAGTCCAGTAAATTGAACACGAATACAATTTTCACCATCTCCAATATTATTTTTATTATTTCTAAAACACTGCGTTATGAGAAACAATCCAGTAGAACAGGTGGCGGAAATAAAGGGACGTGAGAACGTCGTTTGAATTGGCTGTAAAGCAACTCGTTTCACAGAACATTTCACTTTACCTTACCTTAATATCAATCGAATAACGTCCTCCACAAACGACACACCCGGTGAACTTAACAGCGTCCTTGCCTCGCAGATGGTTCTGAGAACGCATTGTCTTCCTGGTAAGTTTCGACTGAAACAAGTTGCTCCGTTGCTTCAGAACGTAGACAAAAGATCTAGACGCAGTCATCATACCTATCCAACGCGGTCTCGAAAGTGGCGTACAATTCGCGACGATGACGTCGTTTCACCATCCACGGCCTCTTCTTATGATACTTCTTCCGAAAGCTCTCCTGAGGCGGTATCGGCCAAATCACGTCGAACTCGAACGCGAGGTTCCAGTTACTGGGCAGTTTAACCGGAATCGCTTGCAAGATCGACACCGTCGCCTAAATGAGAACAAAATACAAATATCAATTATTTTTACAGTTGCTTCGCGAGAAGATCCGATTTGAAGAAACGTAATACGTTCGGTCCATAAACTGTTATAACAGACGAACTTGGTTCAATATATTAGACAGTTGGTGTAAATGAATGTTGTGAATATGGAATAAAGGTGATTATCATTAATTGTGTATGTGATGAAAACGACGAATACCAATTCTTCTTACGGTTACTTTACAAAAGGACACGATTTCCAGAAATGTAGAGATTTGCTAATTATTTGATTCATATGCTATTAAAGCTTGATATAATATATTCGATAGTTAGTATGTGAATTAGAATGTTACGAGTACGAAATGGAACATTAATTGTATACATTACAAAGAAAATTATATTATAAAAGGCACATAAGGACATATATTATGTATGGAAATCAATTTTGAGCGTTTAAATGGAATTATATAATTTTTAAAGCATTATTAAGTCCACCTCAACATTGTTTAGAATAGTATTCACGTGTTTACGTCGAGAAACCATTAGATACTTTAATTTTAATTTGAAAAACAAAGGAAAATTCGTTTAATATTCGTTTAATTTTCTATTTAGATTCTACAATTTCATGAAATTTAAAGAAATTGAAAGTATTTATATTTAAACTATACCTCAATAGGTTCATTGTTTGTAGTCGTAGTATCAATTGTACGATTATCTTAGTACGATTAGTTTACAAAATTATACATGAATTTTACATTGAAAAATATTCTCCTTCTTTCTAAAAAAAATAGTTTTTACATAGTTAGATACTTCATAAAAAGTTTGATAATTTCATTATTTTACTACAAAATTTATGAAGCTTTGTATTCCAAATGATGTAATTAATTTTTTAATCACAATCTACAATACAATTTAAAAAAGATGAATTTTTCTGCCAATTATTGTTTAAAATAATCACTCAGAAGAAGATGACATCACGCTTTAAAATATTACAAAATCTATTAATACAATGATATGAAAATTTAAAGAACTTATATATTTTGTTCATTCATTTTAATCAAGCAAATCGTTCTAAAGGAAGTCGTTCTAAATTTTTTTCTCGCGAATTCGATTTTTAATTATCGAGTTGATGGGAGGAGATATTAAAATGCCTTCCAAGATCAAAGGATTAAAATTAATACAGTGGAGCCTCTCGTATGCGAATTAATTAAAGGGTAAAAGTGTTCGATTAATGGAATTTTCGGATAATTGAACAACCACTTTTCACGTGTATTACACGTATCTAAATGAAGATGGAGATAACTGTCACTTTATTTTGATATTTAAAAATCATAGTTGAATAATTTTACGTTTTACGTATAAGTACATCCTCCAAACTTCAAATAATCAAAATCCTTTTCCGGAATTCTTCCTCGTATGAAGCGTCCTCGTCATTTTCAATTTGCTGTAACAATCTGTGAAAAAATGATATCTACTATGTTAAAATTTAATTTATCACACGGTGAGTGTAATGTCTCTTTATTTGCTTCACAAGCGTTGTAAAAGTAAAATCTTTCACCTCATATTTCAATTGCTTTTGAAACTGTGTGAAAAAGTAAAACACGCGAAACACGTAATGATACATATAAAATAGTTTAGTACGAGAAGAAGCAATATTATTGTAACATTCATTTATTAGAATATTTAAGTAATAACGGTTTGATAACACTTTAATATTCCATCGAGGAACCACACAACTGTCTTCGATCGTAACACCGAGAAGGACTCGTTACGTATTCCGTCGAAAACGCGCTTTCTTTCCCACGACGACGCTCAACGATCCAAACCGAACTGCCAACACTTACCACAAATGTGCTACCCATTGGAAAAGTGAGACGCCTTCGTCTGGACAGGATCTCCTGCGATCTCTGGCCAGGGATGCTGATGTCGGTGTCATTAGGGTGACACACGCGGTCCCCGAGGATCGACTCGAGGATCCTGGCGATGGTCAGTATCAGCCACAGAGACCTCATTTTTTCGAATCACCGGCTGAAAAATCAGCGTTCCACACGAGCGTCGAACCACAGCTCTCAGAGCTCTCCTGGGAGGAACGGGCCGAGAAATTTTCTCCGAAAAATCAGCAACATCCTTCGCGGTTACGTCAATCTGCGTACGCGGTCGCTCGACTGCTGCTTCGAAAACGCTACGAGCAATGCCTCGTTCCACCGTGCTTGTTTGAACATTCTGTTATCGGTCCTGGCTCGTTTGGCTCCTGTTACGTGATCCCGGTTTAGAGCTTCGCTCTGTATCCACTACTGTGAGTCTTTTCCGGATTCTCGGACGCCGGTGTAGATAACGAGCGACAGAATTTTAATCGCGTTAAGAGAAAAATTCGTAGAACTCCTCCTAAACGAGCAAGTTCTAGCTGTGTTGAAAAAAGAATTCGCAGAATTCTTTTACCGGTTTCTTCATTTCGGATTCAGCTTCGAAACGAACACAAACATTGTGTCAGTGTTAAATTCTACAGCGAGTTGAAAATTGAAGGGTTCCAAGGAATTTAAGAGACTGTGTTTCGAGATATTTGCTTTCGAAATTTCACCTTGTTAAACCATAATACGTAATTCATAATTACAAATCGAAAGTATCGTCATGTTTTACTTAAACGGAGATAAATCATGCTGATATATCTAACAAACAGTTAAGTAAAACAAAGGTTATTTTTAACGTCTTGTTTCCATAAAATGTCAATGTTTTCTAATCTAATTATTGCGATATAAGGTTAATAATTCATTGGCATACATATTGTCAAGTCCAGACATTCTAAAAATATAATAAAAAGAAAATATCCATATTCCTAAAAACCCTTCAGAGATAAAACCCATAGAAAGATTTTATTCTATATTTTTCACTTACTCTCGCAGATATAGAATAAACCTTCATCGATTCTGCCAAGTCTAATTCTATCCAGAATTCAATACATTTTCAACCTAAGCTCTTTTTAAAAAAAAACAAAGTCTCTCCAATGAAAAGAATTTTATTCTTCCCTTTCGATTTATTTCTTTCACATAAAATCACTTGTTTCTTTCATGTAAATTCGTTCCTTTCCTGTTGTGTCGTCGGGATTGGAAACATTATAACGATAGTTTATCCCAATGATAACGAGACCAACAATGGAAACAATATAGCAGTCTGATGAAACAGCCAGGTAATTACACACAAACGAAACGTTCGCTCATACTAACCTTTCACGTAAAAGATGCTGGCCTCGTCGAGGCATCGACGATTCATTTATTCGTAAAAGTATTGGTTGGCTGTAATTTCGGGGGAAATGTGTTGTGCTCGTTTAAAATGCAGCGACCTGTTTAATTAGGGGCCATCGGGCAGACAGGAGGTGGGAAAATCGGTTCGTCTCGGACGTCGAATAAATCACTCGTCGTGGAATTCTCTGATAGGACCAAAAAAAANAAAAAAAAAAAAAAAAAAAAAACAAAAAAAAACAGAAAGAAACAGAATGAAAAGAAAGAAGAGAAGTGAAATTACCTGGCGAACGGAATGGGAACCGGTCAGGATATCTTGAAGATTGGTAACGCAACGTTGTCGTCGAATGTATTCCCGGAGATTTGAGAAATTTAAGTGTAACCATCTGATGTGACACGACACGAGCTACGGGAATCGAGCTATATTCCCTTCGGGAATTCTTCGCAAACACGCCAGGAATGTGAATTTCAAATTTTTCCGCGAGGAACTGGTAAACGCAGGGAATTGGTTATCCAAGAGAAACCACTGTTTCACGACATCTTTTGATTCTCTTGAGCTACTCTTTCTCAAATTTTTATATAGTGGAAGCTCGATGAAAATACCTACGGTGTGATCGATCGAGAAATTATGTTTGTGCAATGTTATCATAATGTTAACAAATTAATGGTATTTAACAACCTATTAATTATAATAATTATTATGTACTAGTATTAAGAGTATTAATTATAAGTATTATTTAATAAACTAGTACTTACAGTGATAATAACTGGTATTAATTATTTAATTAAGGGTAGTAGTAGTACTAGTATTAAGAGTATTAATTATAATAATTATTATGTACTAGTATTAAGAGTATTAATTATAAGTATTATTTAATAAACTAGTATTTACAGTGATAATAACTAGCATTAATTAATGGTATTTACAGTGATAATAACTAGTATTAATTATTTAATTAAGGGTAGTAGTAGTACTAGTATTAAGAGTATTAATTATTAAAAAAAATAAACTATTAAATTATTTAATAATATTTAATTATTTAATAAAGTAGTATTTATTTGCCACGAACTTCTCAATATCATGACGAGTAAAATGTGATGCAATTCAATAAAAATTTCGATATCGAAATTCAAGATCAATAATCAACTTTTAATAAATCTCTACCAATTTAAAAGTATGAAATTTCGCTGTTAAAATTTGTTATTTCTACACTTTGTGCAGTCGAGTATTTTTTTTTTTTTTTTTTTTTAATAAAAGCTATAATATGTATCCAATTCATGGTGATATATTGAAATTGATCTAGCGACGATAATTGCAGTGATAAATGAGATATTCATTAAAATAACAACCTATTAATATACGTGCACAATCGTCTGCCACGCGGTCTGATACATTCTAATTATTTCTTATTAACTCTCTATAACGTCATATAATTTGGAAAGGATTTTTTCTAAAGAAAAGAAAACTTTCATCGTATCTTTAATTACACAAAACAATAGGAAACGAATAGAAATTTTTATTCCATTTTATATGTGAGAAGTGATCCAACGATGCCAACTAGGATTAAGACAATACAGTACAAAATAAGCGATAAAAGAAATCAATCCTCTTTAGTTTCTTGATTTGAACCGATTTCACAATTATGAACAGTTGTTTCACAATTTTTCGTCCAACGTCTTCGTACATTTTCGTAAATTCTGTCGTTCTCGTAACGTCATCATTACACGTTGAAAGTAACAAATCAACCCATCAAAAGCAAGGACCATCGAATACAATGCAATGAATCAAATATTCGTCGTCGAACTTGTCGATCGTTTAGCGGCGATAACGACGCACTGTTAAAACTGACCGGTTAAAATCGGACAGGAACGTTGTCTGCGACCATGATTTGGGGATTCGAACTGACGGTAATGATGCGTAATGCGGGCGTAAGCCTTGGCTGACGTTCTCAAAGGGAGAATTGCGTTACGGTGGATGTGTTCACACGCAAACACGAGGCAGGCAGTCGAACGCATGCATGTAAGCAAAATACCGAAACCATGCACCCCAACCGCAATCCCCGGAAGGATGCGCGTTCGAGCACACAGCGCCGTATTATTCCAGCTTGCGCGCGATGTTGTCGTAGGACTAATGAATGCGTTGATAACCGTTTGCTCGGTGAATATCAAGACGTCTCGTA
The DNA here is from genome assembly GCF_011392965.1 of Frieseomelitta varia. Lineage (NCBI taxonomy): Eukaryota > Metazoa > Arthropoda > Insecta > Hymenoptera > Apidae > Frieseomelitta > Frieseomelitta varia. The sequence continues at coordinate 195,284 of NW_025110196.1, read as the reverse complement.
TCATCTTGAGAAACTTAGAACCGCATTACCCCATTTCGTTTGATATTTGCACTTGACTGTCACTTCTGAGAAGACATCGTAATCTTAAATTTAGCTAACAATTCGTACTTCCGCTTTTCATAATTTACTGATAATTATACAACGAACGTATACATTTGGCGTTGTACGATGCGATGTGTAATAGTATAATATCTAAACAGACGCCTAGAGTGAAATAACGCCTATAATAATGACGTAAGAAGAACAAAAGAGGAAATTTCTGAGTCCTGAGTCAATTGACAGCCAATAATTCTTATAAATAGACTTCTTATTATTTCTTGCGAAAGTGTAAAAAATGACAGAGGATATTATTTTTTTCAGAGATTGACACTATGTATCATTAACTCTTGTCTATTATACTTGTTCTAGCAAACCTTAAACCAAGCTTTAGATTTAAATGACGTTCACATGTTAGAAAGATATAATTAATAAAATTTCGTATTAAATACCATTTGATTTCCAATGATATCATTTTAAATAAATTGCTGGTGATGATACAAAGAAAGTTTCTCGAATATAAGCTTTCTTTCTTTGACGAATGAGAACTAGAATGTTTACCATTTACAAATTGCCATTAAATATCGAAACTGTTGTGATTTTGAAACAAAGAAAATCGCACAGTAACAAACGTGGACTCGCTTTGAAGCTTGAAACATCTACTTTCAAAGTATATCGTTCATTTTTTTTCCAAGATGTTTTTAGAGTACGATAGCAAACGATGGCAAAGTGAAGACAATTTCCTTCTCGAGAATGGTATATAAACTGTCGTAGTGTTATGCATAAAAACATAGAAACATAGAAAAATTCTTTCCGTGAAACTGAATCTACAATGGATTTGAAGATTGAAGCCTCTCCTTTCATGATAACCTCGGGGAACTTGCATTTATGTATGATCATTTTATTGAACTTTCAATATCAGGCGAAAACGAATATATTGCTATTTCCTGGATTCAATAAAAACATTACTATTTCTTGAATTTTGAAACATGTCTAACGATATTTAATGAGATGTTAAATGACTTCTAATGACAGTATCACGTATCGATTGTTTTTAACGAGACTTTAAGAATATACATGAATATCACAATTATACTATAAGGTAACGTAATGTAATAATATATTATCAAAAACATATAAATAACTCAATATTCCACCGTTTCGAGACTTAAAAAAATAACATCGTTTTTAAAGTAACCACAGACAACAGCACAAGAGTAAGAATTCATGTCTGATCAACGACGTAAGTATTCTACTTGATTACCCAAAGATTTCTATCCTCTATCTGTAACCGATACAATTGATTGCCCGAAAAACGGATAGAGAAAATGGCACTATAATTCTCTACACGTCGTTACGAACATTTATCCTTTGTATAATAAACGAATAAGCTTAGTTCCGTTAGTAAGCTCCCAACGTTAATCGAATAGTCAGCGCATAAAATACGACGTCGGACGAGGACGGTGCACGAACGTAACTCGAGTGCCTTCGAGAGACCTCCCTGGACACCATAGTCGCAGCATGGTTATTTGGTAAATTAAGAAGAAGGACTCTCTCTCTCTCTCTCTCTCTCTCTCAGAATACATCCGGACATTTCCGCCGCGCTTCGTTGCAATTCTCTTTCAGGAAGTAAGCTCTCTCGTACTCAGTCATTGGATCAGCGTCGTTGTAGCTCGCTGGTAATCTGAAACGGGGAAACTTCGCTGAATTATCGTCGTAGCGAGATGCGGCTGTAATTATTAAAGGGGTAGCAGAGGGCGAGTATAAATAATCAGCGAAGCATTCGCGTAGCAATCGGCCGTGGAGGAAGTTCCGATAGCAACGAGAAGTCGAACGTAAGGCAAATCGTGAAGGCAAGAAAAGAACATTTTCTACCCTTCCGAAAATCTCACGGTCCGCTTTCTCACCCCCGTGAAACTCGAAACCAATCGAAAAATGAAATATCGCTTGGTAATTATAGCGGAACAGTTCAGCTTCTTTCGAGATTGAACAACAAGCTGCCAGAGTGCGGAACAGCTCGCGTCAGAGGCTTCGCAACGATTATTAAAACGGAACAGACGAGAAAAGTATTCCTTGAGAAAGGAATACCGAAAGGGGCTTCCGAACTTCCTCGCACGGACGCGCAGCCGGCGGCTGCGACGTCGACGACGACGACGACGACGTTAAACGTCAAGCCGGATGTCATGAATAAATTCAACGTGTTATCAAAAAAGTGTAGCGCGACGAACGCGGCGTGCCGTGGCTGCTAGCTTCGTGCTGTTTCTCGAGAATCGAGGGCGATTTCTCGAGAATGCCGCGGACGCGACGACAGTTTGATAGCGTATGCACATCCTCGTTGACTTTTTCTCATTCTTTATCGATCTCTTCGTTGCGCTTTTTCCTCCTCTTCGTCCCCTTTTCCGAGTGTACGCTCGAGTATTATGTTCCGTTCCGCGTTGTATTTTTAATCGACAGTGCGTTGAGAAAGGAAGCACGTCTCGTTTGTCTTACGGAGAGTGGCCATATTTCGGTAGCATCAACTCTGAAAATATATTTCAATTTTTCTTACGAATGATAGTTTGATTCGTGCCACGAGAGACAATGCCATTTCACCGTCTTTTCTCTAGCGTTCGAACGTTTCCCATAAAAATGAATAAATATCGCCAAGGAAGAAATAACATAATTTGTGATTAACAATTGTTAATAATTATCCTAATTTTACTCTAATTAGAAGTGCATGCATACATATTAGATCGTTAACTATATATGTGCAAATGTAATGTTTTTCCGTTGTTACAATTTTATTCATTTTTACACTGTTCTTCTTTCATAGGAAATATTGGAACGTGCCATGTATTTTTCGTACGAAATCAAACGTGCTTCCGTTCACGGAAGAGAACGAAACGTAATATTTGGAATCGCACATCGAGAACAAATGTATTTTTCTTCGCATGACAAATGAGACGTGCTTCTTTTCTTAATACACGTCGTTACAGTATCTTCTTAACAATTGATAACAAATGTGCCACTTGTCTTCCGTTCTTTCCTGTCTTCATCGATTTCTCTTTACTTTTTCTTATCGTTTTCTAAATATTTTTTTCTCTTTTCTCCGTTCCTTTCAACCCTAGTACGATCAAAAAAAAAAAAAAGAAAGAAATGATAATTTATTCAGATTTTATACTGTCAGTGTTTTTCCTCGTCGATCAATCCACAATTAATCTGCGCGTCCCCTATCTTCCGGACCCTATTTACCAACTTCTCGATATCCCTCCTTAATCAATCTTTTTGCTAATCATCATTTAACCATTCACCGGTGCCCACTTTGATCGTCATCTTTTCGGCGTGTTCACTTCCTCCGCGCTGATGAACATTTGATTAATCAGCATTTTCCATTCGGTACGCTATCTCCTGGCTATTCGATATTGCCTCGATCAATCTTTCTTCGTCGATCATTCCCCCTATGCCGTACGATTTTTCCATTCTCGATCGACAACTGAGATTGAGAAATCTTTCTAGTCATAATAACCATGACATTTGATTCTTTAATTAACAAACGCTGATTGTTATTATACATCTGTTCTTTATTATTAAAATATGCCTTGTCTTTCAATAGGTTTTCTACTTGTCTAGATTTAATTATGTTATTTCTAATAACAATGTAAATAAAAATAGAATAACTTTTATATAATAACACTTGCTATTAATTCATACAACATTAATATTAATGTTAATAAGTATTATTAAATATCGCTCACGATCGGTTTGTATTTTTAAATTCGTTAGTTCGAGTCGAATTGTTACATACTAGAATAACTCAAAAGTTGAAATATTCAATAAGACAAGAGTCCAACGTGAAAATTTTCTTTGCTTACTCACGAAATAAATACACGTTATTCAAAATATTATAATAGTTATATTATTAACATTGATATTAATATCAATAGCAATTACACAGTTAACAACTGAATTGTACAGTTAAACAACCTGTTCAACGAGGAAAGAATCTAATATATGAAAGGGATCTCAAATTTAAGGGAACCAACGAAAAGGTTACATTTGAGCACTTTGCAAATACTCACGAAAACATGGCGTGTAGTATCTCTTGCATGAAATGACCTTTGCCAATCTCCGTTTGACTCCTTCCAGCGGCGTTGCAAATCGTCTTGAGAACGCAGGCTTTTCCATCCTTGCCTTGGCTTGGTAGAACAAGAGGAGATGGTTAGAGGGTGGTTAAAGGAGCGCACGGATCGTTTATCATTATCAGGCTCGTTATCGCCGCTCGGTTGTCCGTGAGTCGGCGGTCTATTCATTAAGTTCACGATAATACCATCGTGCCTTGATACTGGCCGAGCACGAAGTGGTTCGGTGTAAACCGGCGAACGTTTACAACCGCTCTCTCCGCCCTTTCCAGCTAAACCCATCCCCTGCCGACGTCTTCGCCGCGAGTAAATACTGGCAATTATACATAGAACATCACGGCCTCGCTATTAAGATCCGGATGATCCGAGTGCTATGCACTCGCCACGCTGCAACCTACCGCGAATCTTGAGACAGAGAGTTCAGTTTCGCTGTATTCGGCGAATCAGATTCGAAGGACTTTGGGCGAGAACTGTACTGTTATATCCAGTGTAGGATATATGCATTCACTCTTGAAATCTAATTTACATGAAATGTAGAATTTTTAGAATTTTTACTACTCTATTAATTTTCAGGATTTTTATATCTTTCGCTGTACAATATTTTTTCTTTTTACATAAATTTATCATTTCATCGTGCTTTCAAATTATGAATAATTGTAAGAATATTTACTTTTCTAGTAGAGAAGTAAGACTGTTGTTGTAAATGTGTAATGCCGTAGCAAATAAATAAAATATCAATAAACGTATACGTATTAATAAATATTGTTATTAATAATTACCGAATCACTCTCGTCGACGATAATTTTACACCTTCAGCCGTGAACAATGATCGTCGAGATCTCCGAGTCTTTTCTACAACCACCGCGCCGTACATTCGAATACTCCGCGGCTGCTATTAAAATTGAAACAGCCGATGTTTGCTCGTATCAACTTGCTCGAAGCTACGTGTTCATCCGATTAAGAAGCCGCAGCCAGGCTCGAAGAACAATAGGAAGAACGACCGAACGCCGTGCCTGCGATCAGACAAACCAGCACAGCAACGCTGGCAGCATCTTTCGCAATCAAAGGGGAAATGTATCGAGAAAATAATTTTCAACGTACGAATATTTGTACGGCACGTTCCCGGTGACAGTTTACCGATTCGCGACGCGTATTTATTGTCTCGTGGGAGGGCTGGTGGCGAAACGAGGGTCGGGACCCTGGTAACGAGAGGAACGAGAAATCGATTTCGAAACGCGAAGCACGAAGTAAATGAAACGGGCATAAATATAAAAATTAATCTTGACTGCCATTTGTCGGCGTCGGGCGAACTACGATGCAGCAGCTTGACAAATGGTTACCAATATCGGGGCAATCGAAGATATTTATGTAAGCAGCGCGATGCCCGACCGCGCGAGTACGCGTCGCTACGCTGAGCCCTGCTGTTTTAATCGATCGATGCCAGCCTTCTTTCGAAATTACGCGCCCGTGTAATGCACCCCTTTCGCCCATCCAGAGAAGTATCCGTCGTTTGACGGATGTGTTTTCCTATCGTTCGATCCGCTTACCGATACAGGCTGCTTCAAAATAACACGCCGTTCTTCGTTAGTTGAAACGCACCTTTCCCTTTCCTTTTCATTTTCCAACGTTCGATTTGAAATATTTGAAGTTCACCGCGATTTGTCTGCCTTCTTCTTTTCTTTCTTTTTTTTTTTTTTTACAAGTAAAATTGGATTATACGGATTATGCACGAGAAAAGTTTTAAATGGCGATAAATATGGATTGTATTTTGAAAATGCGAGAGTGACTCAATAATTATTCGTGATGTAATTATTGACGTAATATCTGTTGGAGTAACAATAGATAGAGTTCCTACAACAATATTATCTTTTTTTATAAATCCTTTTGCTTGTCAACCGGTTCACTTTTATACAAGCTTATGGTTATAGTTAGATTACACAGAGTATACACGAGAGTCGTTCGAAAAGTGATATTCGTTTAGAAATAATAAACACGGATTTTGTTCATTCGTAGCTTTAATATAATTATATTAAAGCCTTTATCCAACATATTAAACATTTTTCTCGATAAGAAAGACTCTTACATAATTTCGTTTATATTTGAGTCATAAAAAATAGTAAAACTTACGACATACCGTTTTAACTTTATTTGAAACATTGTCTTTCTCTTTCCTCCTTTTTTATCGTATCATGGAGCTAATTATTAATCAATAAATACGACGAAAGAATCTGTTTCTGAGAACAAACGATCTTCTGACGTCAAACGTACGCAGCGGAGAAAAGATCTAAGACACGAAGGCGCGATTCCTTTAGATAAATCGACGCGAAATAGAATCGCGCGGCTTCCACGACTCGAAGGTTCTTCATGAGGGCCCTAAACATCGAAACGATTGGCGAATCGATCAACGAAAGCCTTCTCTCGGCTTCCGCTGATTCGACCCTCCGCCTTCGAGGGCACTCCACTTCGTTGCCCGCGCGTTCTCCGCACAATCACGCGTCTAAGGCGGCATTATTCACGAGGAAACAAAGCGGCCGAGTGTTCGCCGATGCCTGGATTCGGCCGTCCGCCCGAGTCGAAATCTCGAGGCTCGAACCGTCGGCAAAACGTCGGAGAACCTCTTTATCGTTAACGCGATTCAGAGCCCGCACAATCGCGGACCGTCCGCGAGAAAGCTACGGCCCTTTCACCACCCTCGCTCCCTTTTTCTCTTCCACCACCTCCTCCTCCTCCTCCCCTTTTCGTGGCTACCGTCGAACAGAGGAACGAGCGACGAGAAAAGGCTCGATTCGGCAGCGTCGAGCTTTGTTTCGTTCGCCGGCTTCTTCTGGACGCGGCCAAAGAGTTGGAACAGTGGCACGAGATGGAATGAGAGAAAGTGAAAGAGAGAGAGAGAGAGAGAGAGAGAGAGAGAGAGAGAGAGAGAGTGAGAGAAGGGGGGAGGAAGAGGAACAGAGAGCTTTGAGTTTGGTAGAGCCTGAAAGAACAGGGAAGGTTCGGTCGACGTTTCGCGATCGCCTTCCGCTATTTTCGTTGGTCAACGTTTGTTGACGTCGAGGAAAGAGAAAAGGGAACCAGTCTGAAGAGCCAGCCACTTAACCCCTCCCCCTTCGGCCCCTCACCACCTCCTCGATTCTCATTGTCGTTTTTCGCGATTATCCGGCGAGAATCAGGCAAGTGGCCGGCTCTATCGATGGTGAAAAAGGAGAAAAATTCGAGACCACGAATTGTTTTGCATCCGGAACGTCTCTTTAGCCAGGACCGAAAACGAAGAGGCCCCTTGGTAAGCAGGGGAGGGGTGGGGGGGGGCGAAGAAGAAAGAACAATGCCTTCGAACGCCGTCGCGAAGAAGGATTTTTCTTTCGTCGTGGCAAAACAATGGTAGAAGCAAGTAAAATCGGTTTCCACAGGTAGCTTTGACTGGTCCTCGAACCACTTTCTTGTTGGAGGCCGAACGATAAAGACGATCTTACTGGGAATGAATATTAATAGAATAATACGTAAATAATGTTTGTCTAGGTTTGAAAACTTTTCTAAATTCGTACGGTCGACGTTTTAACCACTTGCGCTAGAATAACGTGCTACGCACGTCGAGAACCTTCTGTCCCAAAATTGCAATATTTTCTCAGTTTTAAGTATATTTAAGTATAAACCCGGGCGAAACAAATAGTAAATTTATTACTTCTCAAGAATTTCTATCCAGCGATGCCATGCCCGACGAGTTCAAAGAGAAAGCGACGAATTATTGTATACGGTTTGGTCGCTCGTTATGGTCCGCAATCAGTTGCCAGCGCAAGCGGTTGAAACATATGTCTTGTCTCATAAAAATTGATAAATTTATTTGATCTAGAAGATTAATTAATAACGAAACTCTGCTTCCGTCTGATAAAATTCAAATATACGTGCAAAGAGAAACGAAGATGTTAAACATTTCACGTCACTGATATTAGCCAAAATCACAGACTTGTCTGTCTCAACGAAAGATTCATTTCATTTATTTGACACGAGATAAAGTTGCTCGTTCCATGTCATTTTAAATTGAAAACAAAGAAACAAATGAGTAAAAGTTGTTCATTACTTCAAAAAGAAATTTGCTCATTTCTTATATAAGCTTCGAACATCTGTATCTCTGTAAGCTCGTTCCATTTCGAAAGTTTCTTATTCCACAGTTTTCTCATTCGCGAGCAATACGGTACGAAAAATATTACATCGTCAGACGCACAGATTGGTACAGCTCTGTCTATGGTAATGAAATAGAAAGGCGAGTAGCGTCGTTCCAGGTGATCGGGTTAATTGTAAATGCATGGGACCCTTTGCCAGCGTCCTCTTTGAAGATCGTGACCGATTTAATCGTGTTTTCGATATCCTTCACAGTCTCGTATAGCTGAGGATTTAATTCCGCGGGGCGGTGCCAGGTTCTGGAGATGCGCCACGTTATCCGAATTGCTATTTAAGTAACCGCGACGAACGTAAAAGCGCATCGAAACTGTGTCGAGTAACTTCGTTAAGAGCTATCCTCGTCGGCCCGCTTCATACCAGCGAAAAGAAGCTAAGGCTATTTCGAAATTTCTGTTGCGTTAACAATCGGAGATTTACATCGAAACGATCTCCCTTTCAACCGGATCTTTGAATAGAATACTCGCGTATCCAGAGTTTATGGAGAATGTATCGAGCTACGACGATTGATAAGTTAAAAAACACATCGTTCCTTCTTGAGAGAAAAAGTGGAGGTGGCATCGAGCATTTTTGACTTAAGGAACAAGGTTTTGTCGCATTTTCAGTAATTTTTATTTACACCGTATAGTTTTTCAGATGGATGAAAATCATCGCGAACAAATTTTTCAGAAAGTCCTGATGTTCAAATTTTAGGAACAACTGAAACGAGTTTCGCTTGTCTCTCTGCAACGTTGGAAATGTCAACTTCTAGGACTCGGAATTTTCAAATCGATTTCGATTTCGATCGAGGAAAGTCCTCGTCAGCCAAAAAAACTCGCCAAAAGAGTCGCGATCAGAGAAAGGAAATTCCAGGAGTCTCGCCGAGAAACTAGATAAATTAGGGGATGCGATTGGCAGAACGCGAAGAGATCTCGCGAAAAGCCGGAAAGAGAAAGAGAGTCCTTCGTTCTCCTTTCCCCTCGCCACTCACCTTTCCAAAAGAAGCTCCATCTTACGATACAGCTGCCTTCTGCTCCGACGATGATAATCTCCAAGCTTGTTCGACAGCGTGCTCTTCGAAGGTAACTGCCATGCCTGTCCAGCCGTCAGGCCGATGTTGAAGAATCCTTCAGGCTTCGTGTAGGTACTGATAGTCATGCAGTACACCAGCTGCACATGATCGAACGTTTGAGAATTAGTTCCTCTACGTAGAATACGTGTATGTTAGTGATGGGCTACAAGGCCTGGATATGTGCAATCTTGGTCATGAATTGTCAAACAACCGATAAAATTAACCGTGTACAACATTCTATAACTTGAAGGTTACCATATCGATCTCTCTATTAACGTTACAGTAACTTCTATCGGAATAACACGAGCTATGAATTTTCATACTGAATGCACTCCTGAGATTCACTAGGAATCCATTATTTTTACGTTTGCTAATTGTTTTGTTATTACAAGTCTAAACAATGAGAAACACGTCAGTCTAATTATATTGGCAGACACTATATCTTACAGATCGTACAGAATCGTGAAACCAAGAGAGATTAGTAAACAATTCGATCGAAAATTTTTCCAAAAGCACAGATCTAAGAAATTCCTTTATCCGCGACAAATCGTTTCCTATTTCCACCCGATTTTGATTTTCCAATAATACACAGTATCAATTTCATCAACTAATATCTTCATAAAGGGATTTCCTTTGTTCGTGTCGTTGAATCGTTATCTTTCTCCACTCTTTTGGTCCTCAAAATACGTTGTGATTCCTATGGACTCTGTACGTACTTAACCACTTGCGCTGGCAACTGATTGCGGACCATAACGAGTGACCAAACCGTATATGCAATAATTCGTCGCTTTCGTTTCGAACTCGTCGGTATAGAAATTATTGAGAAGTAATAAATTTATTATTTGTTTCGCCTGGGCCATACTGAAATATACTTAAAACTGAGAAAATACGGCAATTTTTGGGAGAAAAAATTCTCGGCGTGCGTGGCACGTCGTTCCAGCGGAAGAGGTTAAGGGCAAAGATACGGAGGAGAAACGAGCATTCTTAGGATGTTAGGCGCGACACCCTACTCGGGATCTTCCAGGTTGTTTAACGCAAGATGGAGAAACTCGTCTGCGGTCGAGTGATGAAAGGGATATGGAAGCGATGAAATTCCTCGAGTGAAAAGATACCAGAGACAGCAATTGGCAGAGGGGAAGAAACGGCTCGTTTGTCGATGAAACGTCGTCCAAGTGCTTCGACGAATCGGAAGCAACGAAGTTCTAGATTGAATCTGGAAGAGAAATGCACACGATGACACAAAGAAACGAACGTCGGACGAAGATGGATCTGGTTGCGTTGCCGAGTTCACCGTGTCACGCGACCCCTTACCGATTCGAAAATGTCAGCCCGCATTCGGAATTTCTAGTCCCATCAACAATTCATCTCACCCAATTACCGACGGCTCGGAGATGGAGCCCGCTTTCAGCTCCTTTTGGCGCTTGAATTTTCCATGGGAACGTTCCGGGGCCACGGAGGACCCGCGACCAGGGGCGCAGCCAGTTTCGGGCCAGGCCGCTCGTTAGAAATTATCCGAGTGTCATTCGCAGCGTACAACTTCCGGCAAGTTATCCAGTTGAGACGCGACCGAGGACAAACGCGTGTGCGCGATCTCTAACGTTGTAACCGAGTTTTCTACGATGTAATTAGAGGATAGTGGCGGTGTTCGAGCATAGTTGAGAAGTTTCATTAACCCTAAAAGAGAGACAGAGAGACAGAGAGAGAGAGAGAGAGAGAGAGAGGAAGTTCTCGAGATAATTAATTAGAAAATAGAGCGATCTGTCCAGCAAAATGAAAAATCATCAATGACTGAATCATACGAAAAACGAATATTTGTCACATTAGTTGAGATTTAATGATTCCAGGGGAAACTCTCAGATTTGTCACAAAAACCTTGTTGTACTTTTTACTTATGATTCGTACGATACTATATTCGTTTTATTCAAGATGTTCAACATAATGTTCTACAAATTCAAAATAGATCTTGTTACTTGAAAGGCTACAATTTGTATTTCGAGGTGTGTTTAATGGATTTTTATAATTATATATATAATAGAGAAGAATAAACGCCTCGCAAGGGAAATTAGATCAGAGGATGAATTAGATCAAAATAAGAATTCAGTACGTATTATAATTGATGGGTTATTGAATTAAGTATGAAAGAGAGAGAATCAAATAATGAACAAAAGGAACGATCATTTTCAAACAGAACCATCATTCGAGCAATTACTTCTGTTATAACTTTTGGTTTAACGATCTTTCGCATATCATTTTGTACATGCTACAAATTTTATATCGATTCAGTTTCTTTTCTAGTACATAAGCCTATGTTTAGATGCATATGCTTCAAATGGCGTAATAAACCAGTAGTATTTGCATACTTAGTTTTAAATTAATAGTGACAATGTGTGCATTCCGCCTTTGTATCATTTTTTCCTGAAAATGTTCCCAAACAGAGCTTCTCTTTACCTTCTTCCTTTACACGATATCTCCTGCACTACTTCCTGCTACCACAAGTTTAGTTCTCACTCGACATTTTTTTGAAAGATTTTTACTCTTTATGAAATTCACACAGATTTTGAAATATACGTCTGAACTTCCCGAATTTCTCAGCGATACTGATCAACAGCGTACATAATATCCAAGTACTAAGCACGCAGTCACACGTTTGTATACATCAGGTCACACGATTCTTAGAATCGGTGTTTCCAATAATTTCACTGGCAGAAGAAATTGAACAGTATATTTACATATTTCGTAGGCTGCTATACAGTACTGCAGAGTAATTCGAGGAATCGGGAATCTCGAAATTTTCGGGAACCCGACCCGACCCGTCTCAAACTCTTCCCGACTCTTCCCGACCGAGTTCGAGTTCCCGATATTTTCGGGTTCTCGCACACCCCTAAAATTACAGTAGTTATTGTTGCCTAAGATCAATGGGGGCAATAAAACTGTAAAGTTGAAACTACTACTAAATAAAACATAAGAACTGTAAAACTATTGATTACTGTAACAGAAATAGTGTTTTTGAAAGTATTGACAAAGACTACCACTTGTTGTGCATCGCTGACTTTAACTTTATCTGATGGTTGAGCACCGAAAAAGGTCATTATAAGTTGAACCTTCATCGTGTGTACATCGATTAAACATTCGAAGTGAATCTTTAAATAATATTTCTGAATATTTTAATTGTTTAAACATTATCTAACATTTCCAATAATTTACTTGCAACAATTAAACAATAAATTTTCTTCTCTAATATGTCTAAGTATTATTTCAAATATTTAACTAATAATTTATAAGAATCTTGAAGAATGTACTTAAACGAAATGACGTTGACTTATTAAATGAAATAATTAATTTAATTGTTTAATTGTAATATAAAAATTGTGAAAATTATAAAATAGTCTAGAAATATTATAGAAATAAAATAATTTAATTGCTTCAAATGAATTATTCAAATTGTAAAATAATGCATTTCGTTGAAATTTTTGTATATTATTCAACAAATTTAAATATTTATTTATAGCAATTCAATCACTGATTAAATTTTCAAACATTATTTCATAGTTTGAACAATTCATTAAATTATATTATTTACAATAACGGAAAAGATAGTTACATAATACATATATTCCTTGCAATTTGAAACAATGAACGAGTGAAAATTTTTTATAAATTTTTTATGTTGCGCGATTACTCTGAAGCGACGATCACTGCTTAACTCGATTTTTGACTACATAACTTTTCTCTACATAAATTTCTTAATATATATCAATGCAGTTATAACTTGGAAATTAATATCATGAAAGTGTAAATTTAGTATTGGTCAGTTATAGATTAAAAGATTGATAAATTATTACATTTGACATTGGAACATATTTGTGAAAGAGCAACCTTGCGATAGAAATCTAAAAACTATTGATTAGTATAATAGAGAAACCGTTTTGAAGTACCAAAAAAAAATTATCAACAATTCCGGGTCACTGACGATCGGAACAATGAATTAACCTTCAGCGGTACGGAGATTCATTACCAATTGAACTTCCGTCGTGTGCACATCGATTAAAATTTAGGAGTGAGTTTTAAATAATATTTCTGAATATTCTAATTGTTTAAACATTATCTAATATTTCCAATACTTTATTTGCAACAATTAAACAATAAATTCTGTAATATTTCTAAGTGTTATTTAAAATATTTAATTAATAATTTATAAGAATCTTGAACAATGTACTTAAAAGAAATGACACTGACTTATTGAATGAAATAATTAATTTAATTGTTTAATCGTAATATAAAAATTGTGAAAATTAAAAATAGTGTCTAGAAATATTGTAGAAATAAAATAATCTAATTATTAAAAATTTAACTGAATCAAATGAATTATTCAAATTGTAAAATAATGCATTTCAATGATATTTTTTTATATTATTTACCTATCTAACTACTTATTTATAGCATTTTAATCAGTGATTGAACTTCCAAGCATTATTTCATAGTTTGAACAATTCATTTATAATAATTAAATTATATCATTCAGAATAACAGAAAAGACAGTTACATAATATATATATATATATATAGATATATATATATTCTTTGCAATTTGAAACAATAAACGAGTGAATATTTTTATATGTTGCGCGATTACTTTGAAGCGACGATCATTGCTAACCCGACCTTTGACTACATAACTTTTCTTTACATAAATTTCTATTCAATATAATTAATATTTAATATACATCAATGCAGTTATAACTTCGAAATTAATATCAGGAAAGTGTAAATTTAGTTTTAGCCGATAAAAAATTAATAAATTATTACATTTAACATTGTAACATATTCGGGAAACAGTAATTTTGCAATAGAAATGTAAAACCTACCAAAGTAATGTTTTTCGAAATATTAAAAAAAATTATCAACAGTTATCACAGACGATCGGAACAATAAATTAACCTTCAGCGGTACAGAGACTCATTACCAATTGAACTTTCGTCGTGTGCACATCGACTAAAATTTAGGGGTGAGTTTTAAATAATATTTCTGAATATTCTAATAGTTTAAACATTATCTAATATTTCTAATAATTTATTTGTAACAATTAAACAATAAATTCTCTTCTGTAACATTTCTAAGTTCTATTTAAAATTTTTAATTAATTGTTTATAATAATCGCGTCACTAATACATTTCTAAGACATTTTTATTGTCTGTATCGCATCTTTAACGACCAAAAGTTCAGATTAATGTCAATCGAAACCGAGAAAAGAGCTCATTACGAATTGAATTTTTGTCGTGGGTACATCGACCAAATTTTAGATGTTTGAAAAAAATTATCAACTGTCCTGAACCGAAAACCGAAATATATATTAACCTTGAGCGGAAAATCATTAAACTTTCGTCGCATGCACATCGAACAAATTTTAGAAATTTGAGAAAAAATTATCAACACTTCCGGGTCACTGACAATCGAAACATTAAATTAACCTTCAGTGGTACGGAGGTTTATTACCAATTGAACTTCCGTCGTGTGCACATCGACTAAAATTTAGTAGTGAGTTTTTAAATAATATTTCCGAATATTCTAATTGTTTAAATATTTCTAATAATTTATTTCTAACAAGTAAACAATAAAGTCTCTTCTGTAATGTTTCTAAGTGTTATTTAAAATTTTTAATTAATCATTTGTCTGGAACCAAACCTCAATCTACAATTCTGACTTCAACGATTGGTAAGTTACATGGTTTGGTTTTTTTGGTGTTGGGTTAATACTTGATCGTGATTATTTGAATACGAGTTCAATTTCCATGACTTGTATCGTAGTCGTACAAAATATACTTTATTAGTTACCACTCTTTAACAATTACCATGATATACGTTATATTTTTGCATATACATTAAACATTAGTATAAAATTAATATTGCTATTCAGAATTTCTCTTTGAATCTATAATTTGGAAAATAATTTAGTCCTTTACTATTAACATGTCAAACAACAATATTTATTCAATATTCAAAATTAGTCATTAGATCGATCAAATAGTTTACTTTATTTTATCAACATCTTTCCTCTTTCCAACAAATCACTTAAATTGAAAACAACTGGTGACCTGTGTGATAAATATATGAAACAGTACTGATTTACAATACATAAATAATGAGACCCGTGCGTAGTCACCTCCACGTGGTGGGCCTTGGTAACTGATAACGTTTTACAAACATTAAAGTTTGTAAAACATTATCAAGCTAAATTGTAAAACGATAAACTTTAATGTTTGTGAAACGATATCAAGCTAAGAACTACGCAACTTACAGTTCAGTTTAGATCGTGAAAATTTTTGTTCTCTATTTCACGATCTAAACTCAACTGTAGGTACAATTAGTTGATAAGTAAACTATTGGGCCCCCAGCGGGCCACCGATGGACGACGAGGGATCTCGCAGGAACATCGTGGGATGCGTGCGTTTAGTTTTAGTTAATCATAAGATAGTTAATATGTGTAAATTCACTGTGAGCGCATTCTGTACAAAGACACGTTTGTTAAACTTGAGACAACTCTTCTCCACCCTTTTTTCGTTCGTTGTTACTATTGTTACTGTTATTGCACTAGAATAGAGACAGTTTTGTTACTTTCATTGCACTAGAGTAGAGTTACTTTATTTGCTGTTATTGCACAAGAGTAGAGTTACATTTGTTACTATCATTGCACTAGAGTAGATTTTCCAAATTTCATTGTCCAGTGTGCCAAGTCGGGGTACTGCAGCCCTGTCCGAAAGGACGAGGTAGGTTCTTGTAGTCTAGCGTCCTTTGTAATCCGACTCCAGTGGTTCTTCGGAACCCCACTGTGTCGTTGGGGGTAGCGCGAAACTACTTGCCTCTAAGTGCTCGGAACCCGATTTGGCACACTGACAAATCGCGGTTTCATTTCGCGTTGTGTCTCTTACAAGGCACGATATTGAAGCGTGTCAATAGTTTCGTTTCCCTAATTTCGATCAAAGTTTAATAAATGTGTCTTTGATACAAAATGCGCTGGTAGGGCTACGAATTATTGTACAGTTATTGTAAGCATTGTACGATTCTATGTATTGTGTGCATTATGTGCATGGTATGAATTGTGTGCATAGCATGAATTGGTTGAATTGTATGAGTTGTATGATCTGTATGAATTATATGAACTGTATGAACTGTATGAATTGTATGAACTGTATGAAGTGTATGAACTGTATGAACTGTATGAAATGTATGATCTGTATGAAATGTATGAATGGTATGCATTACATGTAATGTATGATTGTATTATTTCATGTATTGTATGCATTGTATGATTGTGCGGGATGTGAACTTATTATTAACGCGATCGTTATTTGGAAGACAGAGGTCCCTGGTTCAATCTCATATTTGCGTTTTAGAGTTAAGCTTGAGATTGAACTACGGAACGTCTGTCTCCTTTGTGACTCCGGGCCAAGTAGAATAAAATCTCTGCATTCCTTAAGAATGCCGAGTTGCTTGAATGTAATGGAGGGTGGTTGGGATTAGGGCCCGGGGCGGGTCTCGTGCGTAGTCACCTCCCCGTGGTGAGACCTGGTAATTAATATTGTTTTACAAACATTATAGTTTGTAAAACGTTATCAAACTAAATTATAAAACGATAAACTTCAATGTTTGTGAAATGGTATCAAGCTAAGAACTACGCAACCTACAGTTCAGTTTAGACCGCGAAAATGTCTTTCTTTTCTTTATTTTACGGTCTAAACTGAACTGTAGGAACAATTAGTTGATAAGTAAACTATTGGGCCCCCACCGATGGACGACGAGGGATCAGGCATGGACATCGTGGGATGCGTGCGTCTTAGCTTTAAGTTGCGTGCGTTTAGCTTTAGTTAATCATAAGATAGTTAATATGTGTAAATTCACTGTGAGCGCATTCTGTACAAAGATACGTTTATTAAACTTGAGACACCTCCTCTCTTCTCTTTTTTCGTTCGTTGTTACTATTGTTACTGTTATTGCACTAGAGTAGAGATACATTTGTTACTGTCATTGCACTAGAATAGAATTAACTTTGTTACTGTCATTGCACCAGAGTTGAGTTTCTTTTGTTACTATTATTGCACTAGAGTAGAGTTACTTTTGTTACTGTCATTGCACTAGAGTAAAGTTTCCAACTTTCGTTATCAGTGTGTCAAATTGGGGAACTGCAGCCTCGTTCGAATCGAACGAGGTGAGGTTCATGTAGTCTACTCCTTTGTAATCCGACTCCAGTGGTTCTACGGAACCCCACTGTGTCGTTGAGGGTTGATCTAGACTACTTGCCTCTAAGTGCTCGAACCCCGATTTGGCACACTGATAACGAAAGTTGGAAACTCTACTCTAGTACAATGACAGTAACAAACCGTGGTTTCATTTCGCGTTACATCCCTAGCAAAACGAATCTGAAACGTGTTAATAGTTTCGTTCTCCTAATTTCGTTCAAAGTTCGATAAACGTGTCTTTGATACAGAATGCTCTGTTAGGGCTGCAAATTATTGTTGTGTAAGTTTCATCTTGGATGAGTGTGTGGTTAGTATGAAAGGCTGCGAGTGATTGTGACATATTGTATGATTTGCATTCGTGTATATTGTATGATTGTACGTAATGTGTGCAATTTATGATTGTATGTGATGGATGTNATCAAGCTGAGAACTACGCAACCTACAGTTCAGTTTAGACCGTGCAAATTTCTTTGCTTTGTGTATTTCATGGTCTAAACTGAACTGTAGGGACAATTAGTTGATAAGTAAACTTTTGGGCCCCCAGCGGGCCACCGATGGACGACGAGGGATCTCGCAGGGACATCGTGAGATGCGTGCGTCTTAGTTTTAAGTTGCGTGCGTTTAGTTTTACTTAATTATAAGATAATTAATATCTGGGACGACGAGGGATCTCGCAGGGACATCGTGGAATGCGTGCGTCTTAATTTTAAGTTGCGTGCGTTTAGTTTTAGTTAATCATAAGATAGTTAGTATTTGTAAGTTCACTGTGAGCGCATACTATACAAAGACACGTTAATTAAACTTGAGATACCACCACTCTTCTCTTCTTTCGTTCGTTGTTACTATTGTTACTGTTATTGCACTCGAGTAGAGATAGTTTTGTTACTGTCATTGCACTAGAGTAGAGTTACTT
Source organism: Frieseomelitta varia (assembly GCF_011392965.1). NCBI lineage: Eukaryota > Metazoa > Arthropoda > Insecta > Hymenoptera > Apidae > Frieseomelitta > Frieseomelitta varia. The sequence goes on along the minus strand of NW_025110196.1, from coordinate 176,760 downwards.
TAGTTACTGTCGTTGCACAAGAGTAGAGTTACATTTGTTACTGTCATTGCACTAGAGTAGAGTTTTCAATTTTCATTGTCCAGTGTACCAAGTCGGGGAACTGCAGCCCCGTCCGAAAGGACGAGGTAGGTTCTTGTAGTCTAGCGTCCTTTGTAATCCGGCTCAGCGGTTCTTCAGAACCCCACTGTGTCGTTGGGGGTAGCGCGAAATTACTTGCCTCTAAGTGCTCGGAACCCGATTTGGCACACTGACAAATCGCGGTTTCATTTCGCGTTATATCTCTTACAAGGCACGGTGTTGAAGCCTGTCAATAGTTTCGTTTCCCTAATTTCGTTCAAAGTTTAATAAACGTGTCTTTGATACAAAATGCGCTGATAGGGCTGCGAATTATTGTACAATTATTGTGTAACTTTCATGTTAGACGAGTGTGTGGACGAGTATGAAAGGCTGCGAGTGATTGCGACATACTGTATGGCTTGCATTCGTATGTAATGTGTGATTGTACCCAATATATGTAACGTATGACCGTATGTAATGTATGATTGTATGCAACGTATGTAACGTATAATTGTATGTAATGTATGTAATGTGTGACTGTATATACTGCATATAATGTATGATTGTATGAGTGTATAAATTGTATGATTGTTAACGCGATCGTTGTTCCGGAGACAGAGTTCCATAGTTCAATCTCGTACGTGCGCTTTAGAGTTAAGATTTAGACTTAAGTTTGAGTTTGAACTGTGGGACGTTTGTCTCCTTTGCTCGTAACCCCGGGCCAAATCGAATAAAATCTCTGCATTCCTTAAGAATGCAAAGTTATTTGTATGTTTGTTAATGGAGTGGTTGTGGATGGCATTAGGGCCCGGGCGGGTCTCATGCGTAGTTACCTCCTCGTGGTGAGACCTGGTAACTGATATCTTTTTACAAACATTAAAGTTTTGCAAATTTTAATATTTGTAAAACGATATCAAGCTAAGAACTACGCAACCTATAGTTCAGTTTAGATCGTAAAAATTTCTGTCCATTCTTCATTTCCCGATCTAAATTGAACTGTAGGTACAATTAGTTGATAAGTAAACTATTGGGCCCCCAGCGGGCCACCGATGATCGACGAGGGATGTCACAGGGACATCGTGGGATACGTGCGTCTTAGTTTTAACTTGCGTGCGTTTAGTTTTAGTTAATTATAAGATAATTAATACCTGGGACGACGAGGGATCTCGCAGGGACATCGTTGGATGCGTGCGTCTTAGCTTTAAGTTGCTTGCGTTTAATTTTAGTTAATTATAAGATAGTTAGTATTTGTAAGTTCACTGTGAACGCCTTCTGTACAAAGACACGTTTATTTAACTTGAGACGAAATTAGGGACATCTCCACTCTTCTCTTCTTTCGTCCGTTGTTACTATTGTTACTGTCATTGCACTAAAGTAGAGTTACTTTTGTTACTGTCATTGCACTAGAGTAGAGTTACTTTTGTCACTGTCATTGCACAAGAGTAGAGTTTCCACCTTTCGCTGTCAGTGTGTCAAATCGGGGGACTGCAACCTCGTCCGAAAGGACGAGGTGGGTTCTTGTAGTCTAGTGTCCTTTGTAATCCGGCTCAGCGGTTCTTCGGAACCCCACTGTGTCGTTGGGGGTAGCGCTAGGTTACATGCCTCTAAGTGCTCGAACCCCGATTTGGCACACTGACAAATCGCGGTTTCATTTCGTGTTGTATTTCTTACAAGGCACGATACTGAAGCGTGTCAATAGTTTCTTTTCCCCAATTTCCTCAATTTCGTTCAAAGTTTAATAAGCGTGTCTTTGATACAAATTGCGCTGGTAGGGCTGCGAATGACTGTAATTATTGTGTTACGTTAGATATGTATGTATGAGAGTATGAAACACTGCAAGTGAATGCGAAATATTGTATGAACTGTATGAACTGTATGAACTGTATGGACTGTATGGACTGTGTAAACTGTGTGAAGTGTATGAACTGTGTGAACTGTTGAACTGTACGAACTGTGTGAACTGTAAGGACTGTGTGACCTGTGTGAACTGTATGAATTGTATGATTTGTATGAATTGTACGAATTGTATGCATTGTATGTAATGTATGATTGTATTATTTTATGTATTGTATGTATTGTATGAGTGTGCGAGAGATGAACTTATTGTTAACGCGATCGTTGTGTGGGAGACAGAGGTCCATGGTTCAAGCTCATACTTGCGTTTTAGAGTTAAGATTTATACTTGAGTTTGAGACTGAACTATGGAACGTCTGTCTCCTTTTTACGTAACTCCGGGCCAAGTAGAATAAAAACTCGGTATTCATTAAGTTGAATGCCGAGTCGCTTGAATGTAATGGAGGGTGGTTGGGATTAGGGCCCGAGGTGGGTCTCGTGCGTAGTCACCTCCTCGTGGTGAGATCTGGTAATTGATATCGTTTTACAAACATTAAAGTTTGTAAAATGTTATCAAGCTAAGTTGTAAAATGATAAACGATAAACTTTAATGTTTGTAAAACGATATCAAGCTAAGAACTACGCAACTTACAGTTCAGTTTAGATCGTGAAAGTTTCTTTCTATTCTTTATTTCACGATCTAAACTGAACTGTAGGGACAGTTTAGATCGTGATAAGTAAACTATTTTCCCCCCCAGCGGGGCACCGTGGGACGACGAGTGATCTTGCGAGGACATCGTGGGATGCGTGCGTCTTAGTTTTAAATTGCGCGCGTTTAGTTTTAATTAATATCTGTAAATTCTCTGTGAGCGCATTCTACAGAATGATACGCTTTAGATGTTATATTTCAAAATATATGATTTGGTAAAATGCAACAGGCCTATTCCATATCTCTTTTTGGTTAAATATCTGGTCCATTCTAAATATATTTCGTGTCTAGATATACATATGTATATGCATCTTCGTATTGTGAATATGCCGTTCTCTTGTTCTTGTCGTTTCGTTCATATCGTTCGACTCGTCGTTGATTGTAAATTGTGGAAATATTTTCCTTTGCTGTCTTACTGCTTTGTTTATTGCATACTTTCTCCCATATTTCAACTCTTTAATCGCAATAGTCAGATTTCTACATTTGATTGCAAACAATAAGTTGTGTGATAAATTCGTTCATCCCTTAGGATTTTACAAAAAAAAATCTAGTGAATATATACAATCCGTCTACAGTGAACGAAGGAACGTTATGGTTATGGCTAAATGTTGCTTACAATTGTAAATAGAAAGGAAACGAACGCTATAAATATTTGGAGTATAACATGAAATTGAAAAATATTGGACTTATTATCGACGAACGAGTTTATTGAAATTAATTGTTGAAAGGCTCATTTCAATTATTTCAGCGCAAACAAAATGTTCTTTGCAGTTAATAACTATGCAATTTCAATAATTATATAATTCAAAAAACGTGGTAACGCACATAATACTTTTACAATTAATAATTAATAATTATGCAATAATTGTATAATTATATAATTACTTTTAATAACTGTATAATTATATAATTACAGTTAATAATTAATTATTATTTTAATAATTGTATAATTACATAAATTATAAACATATAATTGTACATAATATATAATTATAATATAGAATTGTATAATTATATATATATCAAAGCTAATATTAAATGTATTACATACACGAAATATTCAAAGTGACTTGACCCATTTGTAAAGAGCAATGAACCCTGTAATACACAATTAATTTCAACCCACCAACGTTGATGGTGCGAGCCAACTCATTGCATAACCTAATATATATATTTCGATTTTTAAATATAAAACACATATAATTACTGACACGTGATTATCAGTGGGCATAATTAACCTCGAACGATAGACCGAGGCGTACCACGGGCACAATTAGCTTGCAACGACGGTAAGATGCACACGTCGCGATCGCATACACCTTGCCTCGTTCTTTTTGCACCGTAGTAGAAACCAAGGATCCTCTTTTATTAGATGGAAGCCTCGCTCGTCGCTTTGTCGCGCGCTTCGTTCCTACGTAGGCCGGTTAAGTGCGTGTAAAGCGAGGCTGTCTCGTATTGTATTTGTTGCCGAGGTTATCGTACCTCATCTCACACACTCTCTCTTTCTCTCTCTCTCTCTCTCTCTCTCTCGCGGTACGTGACGAGGGACGTAACAACGATCGTCCATGCGTGCGTTCATCCTTCGCAGAGCTGGTTTTCTCCGTTTCTGTAATTCCAGCAGGCCAGGGCGGTGTCGGATACTCGCGAAAGGAGTCCAAGATCGCGACATCGGACCGACACGGAAGTCGTCGTCGTCGTCGGTAGTCAAATAGAAAGTAGTTTCGCGGTCGAAAAGGAAAATTTCACGCGGACTCTAAGTCGGTGTGAATTATTAACGCGGCGGTGCCGTATTAATTGATATTTATTATCGAGCGGCGGTCTAATTGCAATTATCAAAAGACTTTGTCGGCGTCTTCGAGCGGGCACCTTGCGGTTACATAAAAGCGCCAATAAACGAACCTGCGGTCCTCGCGACCGGCGTCGTTCATTACTCGCGTTTCGTCGCGGCAAACGTGATTGCGGCCGTGTCCCTGCCCCGCTTAACAACACCGCGATTGTTAATAACATTGAACGTGCACAGCCTTTTCAAGGAATTAACCTAGCAACCGCTCCGCGATAACGCTGCTTCACCACTGGTTCTCTCTCTCTCTCTCTCTCTCTCTCTCTCTCTCTCTCTGCTATTTTTTTCTCTTTGCCGTGTAATTCTCCGATCGTGTCTCTTCGCCGCGCTGATTCGAGTGTTTGTGACGAGCTTGTTTGAGAATCTATAACTGGAAATAGATTCTCAGACTTCCACGTTTGCGCGACACGAGATTAAAAATATACCAATAGAATTGTAATATATAAAATATATATTATATATATAATATTATTATATTACATATATATATATATATATATATTTATTACATTTATAATATTATTATATATTATGTGTTATTAATACACGAAATATATTATATTAAATATATATTAGTATATATATATATATAGTATATATTATTATTATATTAATATGATATTTTATATATTACTATATTAGATACGTATTGGTAGAATTTGCACTTTGGCAAACTTTTGCTTTTCCTCGCAGAAATTCCTCTGCATACTTTCAAACAACAGCTTATAAATATTCGACCTCACGATCTTCTATCGGTGGCACCCGTAAGTAATGTCGTTTCTTGATAATGTACAAAATTTTATTTTATTTAAGAGTTAATACAGTTTTAATTTGTAATATAATTTAACAATACGCTAAATGTCAATATGTTTAACTAAAATATAGGTTATGTTACAATTAAATTACTGTATATATATATTGTAATAATTATTATATAATTATTGCATATGATAAGTTAAATTATTGGCACTAGGTGGCAATGTTTATTAAATTTTGAAAAAGAAAATTAATTACCTATGAGTACACCTAAATACCTCGGTGCGAGACACCGGTTAATTTTTCCTCGATATCCCGGTATTTTAACTCTGACGCAATTTTAACTTAATCTCACTCACATTTACTCGCCTGTTGTTCTATTTTTTTTATCCCATCATTTATCATTTATCGCTGCACCGTTCATCTCATCCCTTTGGAATAAATAAACGGATAAATACGCTTTTTTTTTTATATTTACACCGACAGAGGGGAACGAGATATAACCAGAAGAATTCCAAAAACTCGAACGAAAGACGAATTGAAAAGAAATGCTATCTGGAACTCAAATTTCCGCGGCAAGCGTGTCCTTCTTGGCAGGGTATTTTCGAGAAAGGGGGCGAGGGGCTCGTAAATCCCTCGATAATGTTGTGCGGGCGTTCGATCGATAGTCACCGGCGTTCCGTTGTTTTTGTCGATTCCCACCCCCTCGGCGCGGAGCCGTGGAACGTTCCTTCGCGGTCGTCGTTTCTACCCACTCGCGATAACTCGGCGCCGTGTTGCGACTCAATCGCGCGGCTCTTCCGCATAAATCTTACCGCCGGTATAAATCAACGCTGCCTCCAGCAGCGTGATACCCGAACAGAGCTTCGATATACTATATATGCGTGTACACACATACACGCGCGCAACGCGCTGAAGGACCCTTCGATCCCGAAGGAACCGAGCAAGACGCGCCAGCTCCCACTTATGGCGTTCCTCTCTTACAAGATCCGCGTAGATCTTGGTACTACGTCACTTGCATCTCTCCTCCACCGAGGAAACGCGTTTCGAAAGTGCGTTTCTGTCTCAATTACACCGTCGAACGCGTTTCACGCATGAATCCGCGAACGAATCGGCGGGAACAGACCGGATTCGACGAATCAACTGTTCGTCCGAATAAGTCTGAATCCACTCTCGTCGAAGTTGATTGATATGTAGTGCATGGATGGTTTGATTCATGACGTGAATTTACTAACAAATCAACGACATATTAATCGTAAAATATCTGCTTAACCGTCGGGTTTAGAAGCAATGTAGTTTAATACGTTTTTACTTGAAATTCAATATTCTTTCGATTTGCGACGAGAAAAAAAAAATATATCGTCCGATTAAAGAAAACAAAGATGACCTCGAAAATTTCGAAACCTCTCAACAACACATGAAAAGTTAACACGCCATATATTGCCACCCTTAAAATCATACAGCTTCTGTGTTAAATAATTTTTCATCAGACGAGTAATTTAAAAGTTATTTTAGGTATGCAAGTTACCTGAATCACCCTGTATGTCTAGCGTTTTCCTCGGGATTGGTAAAACAAACGGGAAAAATAGTTTGCCACGACACAGCAGCAATTTTTTATGTTTGCAATATTTCTCGATAATGCTATATCTTTTGAAACAGAAGTAACTGCAAATCATGGGATCGACAACATAGACCTGTGATAAATGTAAATAGATCACTTGCGTCTTCTATTGAGTAAGTAACTGATTAGCATATGTAATACACCCACACAGCACTGGAACTTTCTAGGAAATAAGAAACCTTCGTGCAACAAAAAATTTGTGATAAAAGCTATTATTAAAGTTAAACTGCTGTTTTAAACAGAACCGAATGATATCGTTTTTGTTTCTCATATGAAAGCGAGCTGTCGAGACGAATTCGATGGTAAATGATGTCGCTCAGAGTTATGTGTAGAAGGCGAGGAATGAGCGAAATAGCGAGAATATTCACGTCGAGTTGAAGGGTGACAGGTACATAAATAATAAACTCCGACGGAGATTCTAAAAGCAGAACGTCACGGATGAATAGGGCGAAAAGGCTGTTGCTGCCGATCTCTTCATTTCGCGAAATCGCGGGGACGAAAGGACGGAACAGTCGAAGTTATTTACGACCGTTGATTTATCGGACGAGAGGAAGCAGCAACTTGGAGAGGGTCGTCGTTCGATCCTTAGCGACAATATAGAGAAAGAGAATCTCTCCTCTCTGACAACTGACGCAAAATTCGTCGACAACAACGACGAGCAAAGCTCAGCCAACGAAGAGAGAAGAATCTACTTGACGCGACGTGTGTGTGTGTGTATGCGTCGTCACGCCGGGCCAGAGCCTTTGATGACGGGGCGTAAAAATAATTTCGAAACCGCAACGACTGATATACGAGCGAGAAAAAAAAGGGGGATGGGAGGAAAGACGCGGAAGATACGAGAGGCGCTCGTAAACTTTTCTGGCCGTGGCAGGCGCGGCCCTTGCGACCGCGAATAAACCACCCAACGCGGAGCACACACACACACACACACACACACACACGCCGGTCCCTTTTCATTCATGCCTTAAACCTCGCTAATGTACTCCGCGGCTGACCTTAAGGGTTACACGCAAACTCGGCTGGCAACGTGCAAGGAACTCTCTCGCACGCGGAGATAAGAGATCCTGGCAACGTGTCATTACTTCGCGGAATCTGACGTTTTCGAATTTGACGAGAGCCGAATGGTTCTCTTAATCGAGAACTGAATGGTTCTGGCTTCGTGGTTTGACACTGGGGAAGTTTGAATACATTTGGAGATAATTCACTTTGCTCCTCAATTATAATTTACTTCTCAAAGATAATTCTTTTTTCGCGCATTGGTCGTAGAAATTTACACACTCGTAAAATATTTGTTTAAATATCACATTGAAGTTAAACGCGTTGAAGTTAAGTTTATCTCTGAAGGGCATTCGAGGGTTGCGGCGGGGAATCGAGGTTCGCGATACGCGATAAGATTCGATCCGAGGCGTTTTCCTCTGCCGCGCCATGTCCGTGCGATTCATTCAACGAACGTACGTACATACATCCTCGATAAAGACCGATGTCGCGTGAAATCGTCCTTCGCGACAATCGGCGAAGATTAACGGTATAGCGGAATTTTTAGCCGGACGCTTTCGTTCGATTTTTCATCCCTCCATTTTCGCTTCTTAAAAATTCTCGCCGAGCTTACCAAGATAAAAGCGTCTTTCTCAGTGATTTTTAAATGTCTGTCGTCTGCCCCAGAAGATTTTTTTGTGAGTAAAATTAGTCAAGAATGTGAAATAATTTATTAATGGGGTACAGTTTGCTGTAACAAATAGAAGAAAGAAAAAAAGAACGATAATTGGATATGCAGAGAAGGACAACTAATATTTCTCAGTAGAAATAATAGTCGAGAATATGGAATATAAATTCGGAATAATTATCTGCAATTTATTATCGAATACAGTTTACTGTAAAAATAATAAAAAAAAAAAAAAAAAAGAATGAATAGATAATGAATAGTCACTTGTCAGAGAAGGAGAATTAATATTTCTGAGTAGAAATAGTCAAAAATATAGAATCCAGGTTTGGAATAATTATCTGCAATTTATTATCGATTACAATTTACTGTAACGAGTAGTAGAAAGAAAAGAAAGAATAAATAGATAATGGGGTCGCTTGTCAGAGAATGACAATTAATATTTCTGAGTAGAAATAGTCAAGAATATAGAATCCAGGTTCGGAATAATTATCTGCAATTTATTATTGATTACAGTTTACTGTAACGAGTAGTAGAAAAAAAAAGAAAGAAAGAGCAAAAGAATGAATAGAGGGACGATTAATATTTTCGAGTAGAAATAGTCAAGAACGTGGAATCCAAGTTCGGAATAATTCATTATCGGTGTACAGTTTACTGTAATAAATAGAAAGAAAGTGGAAAAGAGCGAACAGATAATCGGATACGCGGGGAAAGGGACAACTGATATTTTGCCGGAAGAAAAATCTCGATTTGCATAATACTATCTCAAGTCCACTCAATTCTAGGCTATTGTTACGAAGCTAAAGATACAGCTAGCGGCGCTCGTTTCATTCTGATTAAATTAATTCCGAGAAGAGCGGCGGCCCGGCCACTCTCTCCTTTTTGTCACGTATGGTTTTAGTTGATTTTATAATGGAGGAAAACTACCCTATTTCCTTGCTCCGCGGTTATGGGAAGAAGCGCTCCCAAATCCCTAGAAAATTCTAATTCAATTATCCCCCTTGCATAATCACGGACCATATGATTGCCGCCTGTTTTTCGCGGCCGTGGTCATTCGATTTAAGCGCGCGGACCTTCCTTTCGGCATGGAAAATCTACCGAATAAACCGTCCGGTCTAGTTATAAAAATAACCCCGATAATTACTGAAATTCCCCGCCATCTCCCTTCCCTGAACCCCTACGGAATTATTGAAACGAAGCTCGATTAATAAATTATCAAGAGTTCGTTCATTGGTTGGTTGGATTACTGGAAGCTGAATATTCCCTGTATTTCACATATATGCTCGGCCAGGAAGATTCGGACGTTTCGTTGCCAAAAAAACCGAGATACGTCACGGAGATTCTTAAAATTACTCGGAATTACTCCGAGAAACAGAGAGATTTCACCGATTATTCATCACGAAACGTCTCGAATCTTTTACGACGCTTCTCTCGGTTGCGAATGCTCGCAAACGTCGTCGGAAATTAACTCGTATCGAAAACACTCGATCGTGAAAAACTTGCGAAAGTCGTTCGAAGGAACGAGCAGCGAAAGAGAGCGAGGACAGCGAAACAGCGACGCGTGGGCTAAATTGATCAGAGTCCAATGTCCTCTCGCCCGAGAAATTTTATCCTCCGTGGAAATAGAACAAGGTGTACACGCACATACACTCCACTAGGCATAGAAACCATAAAACTAAGTGGTATAGATTTGAAACGGGGCAACGATGTCGGTTCTTCGGAGGCAACGACCGGGTGGCCACAACAATCGGCGGGAGGGGGGGGGGGGGCGAAAAAGAAACAAAGACGGAATAGACGTGACCGAGGGAAGGAAGAAAAGCTGGCTGAGAGTGGGTGGGAGGGGAGGGGGTGTTGCAGGACGTAGGAGGGTTGTTACGAGCGGTGCGTTCAATTAACGGTGGTCGACGTGGTCCTGCTATTCCCGCTGGCCACCGGGGGTAGTTAATGCTAGAGGCATACCTACTTACCTACGGCAGTTTCTTTTTATGGCCAGACCGCCGCTACAGGGCAGTTTCTCGCTAATTGGTATCGAACTATTATTCTCCCTCATTAACGGCACCGGGTAAACGAAACGATCTTCGGATGCTGCCGCCGACTGCGATCGCACGTCCCCCATCCTGCAAAACCAATTGCACGTGGTTATTTTATTATGCTCCTGCGAGATTGCGCGCAACTGCGCACACTATGATCTGTGCTTTTCGTCGTAATATCTTTTTCTGCAAGTATTAAATTCCGCAAAGTGGATCGCAATTGGATGTTTGAAAATATAGAATCCCTGACACTTGTGAATCCTTTTTTCTCAACCAACCGGTGTTAAAAAATAGACTTTGAATTTAACGTGGGTAACGTTGTCTAATGTATAAAATTATCCTGCGCAAGATCTTTCTATTATTATCTCTTGACTCTCCACTGGAAGGTAAAATATTAATCGAACCATACAATGTTGAAGAATAACGATAAAAATAAAAGTCCTTTACACTTAATATATAAGTGTTGGTTTATATAATTTTAAAAAATTATATAACAGTTTATGTGATTTTATAAAATTATTCCACGCAAGAACTCTACTGGATGAACGTTTCAATATTCGTTTCGAAGGTATGACTCCGATCTGTTCAAAAATCTGTCCAACAGTTTCTACCATATCTTTCAAATTACGTGTCAGTTTTACAGCGAGAAATTTCAAAAAGGAAATTTCAAAAGAGATCGTGTAAAATCTTCACGCGGCAGACACATTGACAAAAGATTTCGAGGAAGAGAAATCTAAAAGAAAATTGGAAGGACAGTAAGAAGACGTGAAATCGGTTATCACCGGGGCGGTGTTCGCAGCCGAGTCTGACACTACATTAGGGTACGCCACGCTCGGGGAGAAAATAAGCACGGCAGAAAAATGCGAAAATTATTGATATTGCCGGGGTCACATATCATTGTCTGAGGATATAGACGTCGCTGTGGCGCGCAGCTCGCGCCTTCGCGCGTACACCTTTTCCCGATCTTACGCGACCTGCGGGGAGGGAAACGCAGAAGCGATACCGAAGAGAGGCGAGGGATGGCTCGTTCAGCTCCCAGAAGCTGAAGGAACAGTGCCGACGGGCTCTGATATATTCCAGCAATATTTTTCGATCATCGCGCGCTACGGAGATTTATTTCAGAGGGAGAACGGGGCATCGGAGCATCCAGCCACCTGATCGCGAGTTACTACCTTCCGAAAGATTCTAATATCGTCACGCGTAATTTTGTCTGTGACGAAATATTATTCCTTCAACTTTGAAATTTCGTTTCGAAAATTCGTTTCGCGACGGAGGGTTTTCCTCTTCATCGAGAGTGTTTGGAGATTAATTATTTTTCTCTTTTTCAAACTCTTCGTTTGTACGCGCACACGTAGTTTATTTAGAATCTGAGAGACATCTTGTCGCGAGTGAGACGAGAAAAGTGGTAACGGAGGAAAGGTGCAAGCTCGAAATTGTATACGTCGTAAGGGTAAACTAGCCCCTTGGTAATGGGTTCACCAAACGATCGAGCTCTCGGCCCTCCCGTTTAAAGGATCGTTCGATTAAGCGTCCAGCGTCCTGATACAACCTTTGGGACACTCTATCCTGTGGTTGGAATTGGACCGATTGAACTACAGGGATCCTCATTCCGGCTTTCGCTCGATCCTCCAACGAGAATCACTTGTTTAACGCTGGAAAACCAAAACCTAAAGTTTCCACCGGAGGCGTTGAAGCAAAGGAATGATTCAACTGTGTGATACGATAAAGTACACAATCTAAATCTAGAAATCTAGAAATATACGCCTATAAAATATCTAACAGAAATTTGTGATTTGGTCATTTTGATTAATTTGGTTTAGTGTTGATAACGCTTTATGAATTTCGGCGTGATAATTATTTAACATACGCAGAGTGGGCCAAAGTTTCTTCCCATCTATTTTTTTTTTAAACAAAAAATTGAAATACAGTAACACGCCTCCGAGTTACATAAATAACTTGAATTTCACGTAAGTTGAATTTATAAATTGCTGAAGTGTAACTTCGTAAGAAGCTGCAATATTTATTATTATTATATGCATGTATTATATATATGTATATGTATATTATTTACGCAGTATTTATTCGAATATAAATTAGTATGAAAAATATATAAAACAAATCGAAATAACCTGCTGTCAATGCCAAGTCTAGTTAATATCATATCGACTACGATGGATGTCAAAGACATTGCAAAAGCCGCAAACGTTCATACGTGCTAGTTGTAATTTTCGAGATTTATTACGTAATTGCGAACTTACGTATAAGAAGGAACTGATTCTATTAATTTCAAATTGAATTTATGTTCGAACGTGATTTTTGACCCATCCTGTATTTGTACATATCGTAAGTTAACCAGTTGCGCTAGCAACTGATTGCGGACCATAACGAGTGACCAAACTGTGTACAATAATTTGTCGCTTTCTTTTCGAACTCATCGGTATAATATCACTGGATAGAAATTATTGAGAAGTAATAAATTTATTACTTGTTTTATTTAAATATATAATTTTACTTATTATGTTATGCTATAATATATAATATGTTATCATAACCTATGATAATCCTAATATAACCTATATTCTAGTTGAATACATTGACATTTAGTGTATTTAATATTAAATTATATTAATATTATATAAAGATTAAAGCTATAATATAATTTAAATAAAATAAAATTTTCTACAGTGTCAGAAAACGACATTACTTATAGGTATCCTTAATCACTTGCGCTGGCAATTAATTGCGAACCATAACGAGTGACCAAACCGCATACAATAATTCGTCGCTTTCTTTTTGAATTCGTCGATACGGTATCACTGGATGGAAATTATTGACAAGTAATAAATTTATTATTTGTTTTGCCTATTTTACTTAAATATACTTTATAACCGAGAAAATATTACAATTTTGAAACAAAAAGAATTCTCGACGTGCGTGGCACGTCATTCCAGCGCAAGAGGTTGCACGAGTAATCCAGGTATTTGGATCGTCCAGTTACGGAAGTCGGATGAAAAAAATCGAAAATCCAATCCAGCGACAACCAATAAAAATCATCGAGCCATCGAAACGAGAGAAAGAAGACCGAAGGAACGAGAAAGGAAACGGCAAATACGAATCGACCCTAGGCCCCGGTGAGGACGTGTTCGGTGAAAACACGTCGACTTCCGTTGGGATGATCACCAAGAATAGGACACCGGTAGCAATATCCGAGGGTGGCCTCCCCCTCCACCCCTCGGCATTACGATGGCCGGACGATAGCCGACCGAAGGTCAGTTAAACTGTTCGGAAACTCGCCGGCTTTCCAATTAAGTAAAGATCCTGGCCTCCTCCTAGTAGGGTCAGGCTCCGACGTAGTTGACCGTGAGTTTAACACTACATAAATCGCGGCCCGTCTTATTGGCCCTTGATCTAATTACCTTCCGATGCTTTCGGCCGCAATGTGCTTGATCTCGACCTACTTCGATGGCCGATTATTTCGATTGTTACGGGCCGGTGACGGGACGTAATCGCGTAACCACGTGGCCACGCGGTGGCGTTTATCGATCGTTCGATCCGTGCTCGTCGTCGGTGCTAGCCACTCTCCCGGCTGATTTATAACAACAGTCTAATAATAATTCATGCGAGCGCCGGGCGATTAACAACCACCGGGGCCAACAAAACTGAATAAAATTTATCGGAAATCCCATTCGACGTTGGATGGCGTTTCGTAGCCGCGGATAACGCGATTATTCATTTCAACGTCATACATACATACGTACGTACGTACGTCCCGAAAAATATCACCGCGACGAGATTCAACGCGCGCGCACGGGGAAACAATTTCAATGTAGGCTATTAACGGAGCCACCGCGATCCAATTAGAACGATTATTTACAAAATGCAAATGGCAATGTTGTCCCCGCTTGGTGTCGTTCCAAGCGATGTTGCCGGTTATTTAAAACCAAAAAAAAAAAAAAGAAAAAAAAAGAACGATGTAACACGGCAAATGAGAGAATTAATCCGCAATCTCCGCTCCGAGTCCCTAACGTTGTTGTCCCGCCCGCGTTTGTAATGTTTCAACAATTGTGAAACAATTGCGCTCTGTTTATCGGACACCGGCTCCGCATTATCCCAAGGAACATCATTAATGTTGACTGATGGAGTTAAATGTCGTGACGTTGAAAAATATCCTTTGACGATCGGAGAGATGAAAATTTTTCAGGGATCTCCAAGTCCAAAGAATCGATTCTTTCACCGTTTTAATGCCACAGGCTGGTTGAAAAATCGTGTTGGATAATATTTGTAAATAAAATAGATAAAGTAAAAACTGCCGATTTACTATTTTATGTGCGCGATTTAGATTCAATTGGGAAGAAAGTAATTAGAGGAGGAAGCTTCAAAATATATCTGACGATGATATGAAACTATAATCGAGTGCATTGTAAATTGAGCATCGCGACTGAACGCCACACGACACACGAAATCTAAACTGAGCGATCACGCTGTATATAACACTAAAACGATTAAAGAAGTTTGAATAATTAACGCTAGAACAGCTAATAGTTAATAATTTTTTAATAATTAACGCTAGGAGTTAAAACAGCTAAACCTGTTTTATTTGAGAGTCGTAAA
This sequence comes from Frieseomelitta varia, assembly GCF_011392965.1. NCBI lineage: Eukaryota > Metazoa > Arthropoda > Insecta > Hymenoptera > Apidae > Frieseomelitta > Frieseomelitta varia. The sequence goes on along the minus strand of NW_025110196.1, from coordinate 161,643 downwards.
TAATCGTGTCTGAACGTCGGTGTAATAAATTTCAGATTTTCTTCTTTCACAATTGCTAAAATCAGTATCGATTTCTGTTAAATCTATTTATTTTAATCGTTATTTTAATTATCGTGCCAAGTCTATTTATTTCATTTACTATTTTAATTACTATTTAGGTTAGTTTAAACCTAAACCTAACCTATACGTGGAATACGTATTTCGATGTGTGTTTAACATTTTTATCTAAATCTGGAAAAACTAAAAAAATGATCTCGAAACAGACGTTCGAAAGTTTGAGGGTGGCCTTTAAAAAAAAAAAAAAGAGAAAAAAGAGTGGAAACTTCCCTTTGGTAATTCGGTTGGCAGGATTCGCGATGTATGTATATACGTCAATCGCAGCGCGGTAATGTCAGGGCATCGATAAACGTCCGCGGCTACCGACAAACACATAAACAAACATTTACATTTAATTGGTGGGCCGCGTGTCTGACTAATGGCCGGCCGTCTGAGTTTCGAAACGTTTCGATGCGGTCGTCACTCTTCCGCGGTTCATGATCCTCGCGTTCGCGGGGGAAAAAATTCGCTTTCGCATCGAAATCGTGACAGATGTTCAGGAAAGTCGCTCTCCGCCCCGTGATTAATCGGGCCGAGACCGAGCGCGAGTTGCCTTCAAATCATGATTTAACGCTCTATTCTCGTCGAACAGCAGCTAGCGAAACCGCGCTCGAAAAACAAACGGAGAGAGAGAGAAAGAGAGAGAGAGAGGAAGAAAAAACTGTTCGAAAGGAAGAACAGACAGATTGATTTCGTTAATAGACCCGAATGAAAACCGGCGTTTCCGCTTCTAACAAACTATTTGTCCGTCAGAGAATTTGAAGGAATCCTTGACAGATATAAGTTCGTACGTGGCGCTGTTGCTCCTGGCAATAAAACGATCGACATATTCTCATGAACGATCGAAAACGAAGATCGAGTTTATGAAAAAAAAAAAGGTTATCAGGTTCTCGGGACCTAACTGTGTTAGGAGGTTAACTCTAATTGATTTTACTGACACGTTAACTGTTCATTGCCGTCCAACGATCGTAAACGTTCGTCCGCCGCTCGATCGCGCTAAATGCAAACACCTTTCACCAATCCCTCCCTCCACCTCGCTCGTCGCGTTATAGAATTCTTTTCAGGGAACGAAACGTTCGAAACATTGTTCTTCTTTCCTTTCCTCCCGGAAATTTACAAATCACGGTGCACGCATCGCATAAAATTTTGCACCGAGGCCGCGCAAAGTTCCACGTGGAACGTGTTCGTCGCATCAATCAAACAATTATCGAGGAGAGGTCCGCGAGGAGAGCCGAGAGAGAATCGCACGAGCGGAGCACGTCGCCGCGCCGGGCAATAATACAACGATATTTCACATCAAGATAATATTCGTCGTCGGGGAGAGAAAAATGACGGTCACCGGGCAACTCCCAGGCGAAATTCATTTTGACAGATTTCATACATTGAATTGATGTTTATATGTCGCGTACGCCGGAAAGATAAGCCCGGGCGGGAAAGTGTGTGCCTCGTGGCGCGCCGCGTCCCCGCGTTACGACCGGACAAAACTTTGCCAATCCAGCCGGCCGCACCACACACACATATGTATAATCCGTCCGAGGGATCAAATTCTTATAAAGGACGAGGTCAGAGAGAGAGAGACAAAGGCAGTCAGTGGCCTTGCGAGGGCCAACTTTAAGGGTTTTCATCCCTTCCTCGAGCTACGAGTTACCAAATCTTTTGTGAAATCTACCTACTTCTGTCAGAGATTCTGTCGAAGATCTGAAACGAACCAATTGAGAATATACTCGATCTCCCTTTGACTCGTTTCGCGCGTAACTGTGCCAGGTATCCAGAGTCCAACCTGCTTGTATTGAAATTACAGGGTGGAGGGACAACTCTTTAATTCGAACCTTCTTCTCTTTTTTTTTTTTTTTGGACATTGCGTTAACCTTCGATTCGAGGAAACACATTGTTCTATGTAATTATTCAGTTTCACGTTTGGTATTTGGACCACGTTCCGCTCTCTTCAGGAAGAGTTAAACTGCTTACTTCGACGAATGTACAGGATGAATAGAAACAAGGATTAGTAGACTTTTAGGATAGACAACACTCGTCGAAACGTGAAAAAAGAAGTGAAAATAAACGTGAGTTGAAAAATTAATATTAAGGATACCTCTAAGTAATTTCGTTCCTTTTTCAAATTTAATATTTAATGCCGTCTAGCGACAATAATTTAACTTATTATAACATAACATATATTCTAGTATAAGAAATCTATAAATAACACAATCTATATTCTAATATAAGATAATAATATTTTTATATTAATATAAGATATAATATTCTCATATTCCAACATAAGAAATAAAAATTATATATATAATTTTTTATTTTTCACATTAGATAAAATTATTTTGTCAATAATTGAACAACCGAAACAGAAAGCAATCGTTTATAACTTTCTTTTAAAGTTATTAACGATCAAATTTAATAAACGTTCCCGTCTAGTGACAATAATTTAACTTATTATAACATAACCTATATTCTAGTATAAGAAATCTATAAATGTATAACACAATCTATATTCTAATATAAGATAATAATATTCTTATATTAATATAAGATATAATATTCTCATATTCCAACAGAAGAAGTAAAAATTATATTTTTATTTTTCACATTAGATTAATTATTTTTATTTTTCACATTAGAAAATTATTTTTTCAATAATTGAATAACCGAAACAGAAAACAATCGTTTATAACTTTCTTTTGAAGATATTAACGATCAAATTTAATAAACGTTGCTGTCTAGTGACAATAATTTAACTTATTATAACATAACCTATATTCTAGTATAAAAGATCTATAAATGTATAACACAATTTATATTCTAATATAAGATAATAATATTCTTAAATTAATATAAGATATAATATTCTCATATTCCAACATAAGAAATAAAAATTATATATATAATTTTTTATTTTTCACATTAGATAAAATTATTTTGTCAATAATTGAACAACCGAAACAGAAAGCAATCGTTTATAACTTTCTTTTGAAGTTATTAACGATCAAATTTAATAAACGTTGCCGTCTAGTGACAATAATTTAACTTATTATAACATAACCTATATTCTAGTATAAGAGATCTATAAATGTATAACACAATCTATATTCTAATATAAGATAATAATATTCTTATATTATATAAGATATAATATTCTCATATTCCAACATTATATATATATATATAATTTTTATTTTTCACATTAGATAAAATTATTTTGTCAATAATTGAACAACCGAAACAGAAAACAATCGTTTATAACTTCCTTTTGATGTTATTAATTTTTCCACCCTTTTTCCATGTTTCGGCGAGTACTATCTACCCTAGTTTGTTACGAACCCTTTTTCCTATTCACTCAGTGAATATTTATACAACCAAAGGGTACAGTTTTGAGAAATAATATTCGTTTCTTCTCCAAACTTACGAAGTGGTTGGTCATAGTTTGAACAGTGAGCTGCAGGTTACTCTCTCTCGGGACCACATCGTATCGGAATCGCGCGTTAATCGCCGAAGCGGAGGAGAACGCGGCGCGACAGACGTAAAGGAACGTAAAGATGGTTGGATATTGTATTCGAACCGGTGAATTATTACGGTTCCCCTTCCCTCCCCCCCGAAGGCAAGGTAGCATTATTCAGATCAAAATATATTTTATCCGTAGTTGGCGCGGCAGCGTCTGGGGCGGCTCACTTTCCCAAAGTTCATTTCCGCCCGCGGCTCAGAATTAGACGCTAACGAATCTTTACGTCCCACCTTTCGTCGCGCAGTCTTCTATGTCAACGCTGCCGGCAGATTTCTACCGCCGTTGGCCTCTCCCCGGGTCGGTCGCGTGAAAATGAGAAGCATTTTCGTGGCTGCCGTGAGCCAACCCCCGGCAACACCACCACCACCTCCGCCGCCGCCGCCGCAGCTACGAATTATTACGTTAAACCACGTAACTAGGGGCTGAACGTGTACGTAACTCGGTGCGTATTAACGCGCGACACGCGGCAGTTTCTTGCGAGAACTTTGGAATCAATCAGCGCCCGGCACGGATGCATTCGAGAGAATTAATATCAGCGTCGCGAGCGACATCCGCGCGCCGCGGCGTAATCCGTTTAGCGCCGGCAAGCTTGTTCGGCTCGAGTTCGTTCCACGATGGGAAACGATGACGAGAGAGGGAACCTCTCGACGACGACAACGACGACGACGAGGATGACGAGGACGATGAAATTGTAATATCCTTTCGTTCCGACTTTTTATCTTCGTTTTCGTCGGTATACATACATACGTAGCTCGACAATTCGTCGTTAACAGTTCGGACTGTCACAGTTTACAGCAAAGTAAGATTCTAGGATAAATAAAGTTGGGCATGGCTTTGAATACTCGAAACCTCTGCTCTGAGGTTTTGTCAGTGTATACGCATTTTTCAAAGATTTACATTAGTGGACACCTTAAAAAAAATTACTGGTATATATTGTTATAAATGTTGCTACATACAAATCAGAGTTATGCGATCTTAATCTCAACCATTTTTTAATTTAAAAAAAAAAAAATAATACAATTATGAAACAATTTTGTCCGCTAGTGTATCTGATTTTGAATTTAGATATCAAGATCTTTGCGAATCTTGTAAATTATGACTCTAACGTGACTTAAAGTAGATAAATTTTCTATTATTTTAATTATTTATTGTATAATCTTTTATAATTTTTTTTATTGCAAATGACACAGAAATTCTTATATTGTCAGTCTTTATAAATGCGATTATGATACAAAAGTTGTTTCAAAATGAAACGTTGTACGAGACGTTAATAAATAAATTCCTCCACATCGAAATCGGTTTCACCGAACCAACGTGAACGATCAAAGAGAAATTTCTTCGGTAAATAAAATTCCTTCCCACGATCTTTTAGCTGGAAGGAAATATGAACTATTATAATGGCACTCTCGAGATAACCGTTTAGCCAAACAGTAAAATATTTCACACGAACGTTACAGCTTGCATTTATGTTTGTTTTCTATAAAATCAACATGGTCGAAGTTATAGTCTGGCTCAATTAGCACTATATCTCTCGAGAGTTTTCGAACAGCCCTTCTGGTCACAAATTAATACGCCAAACACAAAAAGAAAAAAAAATATGCTTCGGAAATATTTCACTGCACTCGATGATATTTTCCTCGAAAATTTACGTTCTCATCAAACGCGAACTGGGATTCAGAAACGACGACGTTTCGAAAAACACGATGTTCGAACCAGCAGACGAATCATTTTGACATTTTCCTGGAATGTCTTCCTAAAGGCACGACCAATCCAAAATGGCAGAATCTTAACTGTAAATTTCCGGAAATTTATGTAAGAAACTCGAGCAAATGAAAATGCAAAATTCTTCTGAGCTCGGCGTAATCCTAAGTAAAATACAATGGGTCGAAAAAGTATTGACACTAACTAGTTTATGAAAATAGTTCACAAATATAGTGTACACGGCAGCAGTTTCCAATAACGAGCTGTACAATGATAATACAAGAAATGTAAAAATTTGAGAATCACGATCGTGTCAGACACTGCACCGAATGTGTACTTAAATTGCGTTTACGAATTCAATAGCTGTACAGTGAAACATTTTCTAATTTACTAATCAACATGCTGACTGCTACTAGCAATTTTCGACTGTCTATTTGTTTCTATTTTTATAAATGATTGAAATGAAATAAATATCACCAACAATGGATTTCGAACAACGTAAATAACCAGATAATATTATGTATATTTTATAGAAATTAAATACTTTGTTGTAATATATACACACACATATATATATATATCTTATAGAGATTAAATATTTCGTCTCACAAAGTGTAAAAGTTTCACTTGTAAAAGTCGTGTTAAACTGATATAAATAAACATACAAAAATTATCTTCTGTAACTTGTAATTCTAGCGTCTAATCCGCATTTGATGGCGGAATAGTTATTAGAAAAATTAAACAAAATATCCTTTTATAAGTGGGGAAGTTCTCGGATGATGTTCTACCGAGTATTAAAAATATTTTATATCAAATACTATACTAGAGCTACAAAGAAAAATCCCCTCTCTGATTCTCAGATTTTTATATTACCTGCGTCATTGTTGTCCAACACGTCATTAAACAGTTGCCATTGCACACGTCACCCTTGTACGTAATGAACGATTTTATGGCAACAGAATATTTCGTTATCACAAAAACGAGGTTATTTTTCGATTCACTGTAATACAAATATTTGGGGGGAGAAAAAAGTCTCGGAAAGTTGACAGAATCGACAGCCGATTCGAAAATCGAAACGCGCGGCTGGTGCTCGTTATATTTTATTAAACGGATGGTCGCGAATCCGCGGGCTGGAAAATATCGCGGAATAGAGGAAGATCAAAAGGGGAAAGTCGTGAAGTAAAAAAAAAAAAAAAACTTCGTTCTTTCCTCGATAATTACAGCCCCTCCTCCCCCCATGCCGTCTCCGACTCACTCGACGAAAAGTTCGCGTGTACGTACGCACATACACACACATACAGACGCGGTGGCAATAACTAATAATACCGTGAAGCCAATTTCGAGGTGTCACGAGAAATGGCTTCTATATCATTCGACCGCGCGGCGTACACACTTCCAATTTCCAATTTCATTGCCACGGCACGCGCAACGTTATACGTAACCGGTGGTGGTGGCCGCGCTCGCGCGAATTCGCGAACGCCCGCTAAATGATCATTGCATTAACCCAGGCCGATAAATATTTAATTGCACGGGGGCGGCAGCCTGCTCAATTTTCCACGGGATTAATCGTTCGTATGTAAACCACGCTGATTCAATCAACCGTGATCAGCGTGACGTCAGATTTTTCTACGTGAAACCTGACCACCGACAGCAGGCGATATCGTCACCGATGTTTGTTACACTCGTTTTGTTAAACAGCCGGACGAACGCGCGAAAATGGTTTTCACATACGCTGCGGTGTACGCTGCCGCGATATCGTTGAAAATCCTGGATTTAACAACACCCGATTGCCCGATCGTGCGTGTTTAAACAGATTTCAAACGGGTGTGTTTCCTTTTCGACATTTTCGCAGCTTCCACACATATACGTATGCAGAGCGATGTTACGAGGGCTTTTGCGTATCAGATACGATTAAACGCCGATTAAAAAATTGTGCTGAAAGGATCAACAAACGCGAGTTGAATCGTTCTTCGATTCGGAAATTCGCGTTCTTCAAAAATTTCGAAGCCAGGAATTTAATTTGAATTTTTGACAATACGTTTGGTTGACTTTGGTTGAGAGGAATCTGAAACGAATTAATAAATGTACAGCCGTCCCTCCATTTAGGGGCTTCTTTTTACATGGTAAATTCCAACATTATTTACGCGGTATTTTTTTTACACGCGCGGCCAGAAAATACATCGCAAACGTTGATTCGAACGAGCCTTAAAATTTCAACGAAATTTGAAGAAATTTTGTTGCAACAAATTTATGAGTGCTTGATAAATTTGAGAATGGAAAAAAAAAAAAAATTAACAATGAAAACGAAGTCGAACTTGCAAATATTTCAAACGACGGGGATGATGAGTTTTGTGCCAATTGATAAGAAAAGATTGATTATTCTGAATGACAGTAGCGACAATGACACCGTATAAAATTTACTTTTGTTTTCCAAAATGTCACTATTATTGTTATTATTTTTTTTTCTTGTTGATCTACGTGAAATAGATATTTTCAATATTTTGTTTCCTTCTGTACCTACAGACTCTGTTCACGCGAATTCACGTGAAATCTACCTTCACGAAAGAACGTAAAATTAACGTGTCTCATAAATCGAAGATCACTTTTCAAGAAGGTTACTGGAGCAGAAAGGACCTAACGCCCAAAAAATTTCGCAACATTGAAGTACATAGTATTTAGATTTCACGCGATAAATTCGACGAGTCGTCGAGTAACGAGTCGAGTTCAATTTCCCAAAGGGAACGCTACTTTCGCACGTCGTTTCGCGAACGTAAACATCCGGGAGCAAAGGGGACAACAAATAGCCTCAACAGTTCGCACTTGGTCGAGGGTTTCGGACCTGCAGTTCTTGCGTAGGCGTGGACTCTCTCAATGGACACACACACACACACTCACACACACTCTGTCTCTCGCGGGTCAATCGACGATTGATATAAAAGAGTTCTTGGTATCGTGGCCGCGCACGAATCCCTCGAATCTCTGGGAAAACCAGCTAAATCACCCGTGCCGAGGGTAAACCGAGCCAGAGATTTGTGCGCTTGGTCCCAATGTATCGCGAACGATTGGGCGGGATAAAAGGGATGCCTCGTGACCGTTCCTTTTCACCCCCGAGTCGATATCTTTTTCCCCTTGAGATCCGAGCGTTTTCTCGACATGATCTCGCGGTCATCTCTACCGCATTTCGCGACACATCAGTCACTGTGGCCTTTGCTTTTGATTTTTTCGAACGAGTTTCCGATTACCGAACAGAACACACGCAGTTTGTATATTATCATTATTTTAATTCGTTCATCGTTCGGGAAAAAACGCAGGAAGAGCGATATTTCTTTGGCATTCATATTATCCTAGTCTCTCTGTGTCTAAAATTTAATAAAACTCAATATTCTCGAGATTAAATTTTTTCAACACACGTAATACGTAATACTTCTTTTATTGATTAATACGTAAAACAATGGGCGATTTCAATTTCAAAGGGCGGAGACTTCCAGTATTTACACAAATAAGTGGATAAATCCAGACAAGTCGAAAACAAATACTTTTTCAAACAACAAATAGTCACGGAGATAGATGGAAACGATTCATGAAAAAAAACACCTTTCTATTTCCCTCGATTTCTCCTTTCTTAATTTCTCTCCGAGATACGCAAGATAAAACGTGAGACAAAAGAAATTTGACCGAGAAACAAAACGTACAACGTCGGGCAACGTTAACCACTTGTTCTGGTAACTAGTTCGCGGACCATAACGAGTGACCAAACCGTACGTAATAATTCGTCGCTTTCTTTGTGAACTCGTCGGTACGATATCACTGGATAGAAATTATCGAGAAGTAATAAATTATTTGTTTTGCCTATTTTGTTTTATTTAAATATATAATTTTACTTATTATAACATGTTATACTGTAATATATCATATATAATGTATGTAATAATATATATAACATGTCATAACATAATTTATGCTATACCTAATATAACCTATATTCTAGTTAAATACATTAATATTTAGTGTGTTTATTTTTAAATTATATTACAAATTAAAGCTGTATTAACTTTTAAATGAAATGAAATTTTCTACAATGTCAAAAAACGACATTGCTTTATAGGTATCCTTAACCACTTGCGCTGGCAACTGATTGCGGACCATAACGTCTACAATAATTCGTCGATTTCTTTTTGAACTCGTCGGTACGATATATCACTGGATAGAAATGATCGAGAAGTAATAAATTTATTGTTTGTTTCGCCTGGGTTACATTTAAATATACTTGAAACAAAGAAAATAGTACAATTTTGGAAGTGACAAAGAAATAAAACCTACAACGTCGGGCAACGTTAACCATTTGCGCTGGCAACTGGTTGCGGACCGTAACGAGTGACCAAACCGTACGCAATAATTCGTCGATTTCTTTTTGAACTCGTCGGTACGATATATCACTGGATAGAAATTATCGAGAAGTAATAAATTTGTTATTTGTTTCGCCTGGGTTACATTTAAATATACTTGAAACTAAGAAAATAGTACAATTTTGGAAGTGACAAAGAAATAAAACCTACAACGTCGGGCAACGTTAACCATTTGCGCTGGCAACTGGTTGCGGACCGTAACGAGTGACCAAACCGTACGCAATAATTCGTCGATTTCTTTTTGAACTCGTCGGTACGATATATCACTGGATAGAAATTATCGAGAAGTGATAAATTTATTATTTGTTTCGCCTGGGTTACATTTAAATATACTTGAAACTAAGAAAATAGTACAATTTTGGAAGTGACAAAGAAATAAAACCTACAACGTCGGGCAACGTTAACCATTTGCGCTGGCAACTGGTTGCGGACCGTAACGAGTGACCAAACCGTACGCAATAATTCGTCGATTTCTTTTTGAACTCGTCGGTACGATATATCACTGGATAGAAATTATCGAGAAGTAATAAATTTATTATTTGTTTCGCCTGGGTTACATTTAAATATACTTGAAACTAAGAAAATAGTACAATTTTGGAAGTGACAAAGAAATAAAACCTACAACGTCGGGCAACGTTAACCATTTGCGCTGGCAACTGGTTGCGGACCGTAACGAGTGACCAAACCGTACGCAATAATTCGTCGATTTCTTTTTGAACTCGTCGGTACGATATAACACTGGATAGGAATTATCGAGAATTAATAAACTTATCATTTGTTTCGCCTGGGTTACATTTAAATGTACTTGAAACCAAGAAACTATTAAAATTTTCGAAAAAAAAAATTCTCGACGTGCGTGGCACGTCATTCCAGCGCAAGATGTTAATGAAACCGCGAACGTTCTGAACGCCTTCTACGACTACGTGGCTTCCTCTAAATCGACGATCGGAAGGATCCCCCGATCCGTGGGCTGATGGGAGGAAAAAGCGCGAGGGAGCGGAAACGGATTCGCGGTTCCGCAGCCAAAGATTATCCCCTGACTGGCGTCTATACGCGTTTGCCTCGGTCTGTGAAAGGCCAGGTAATCCGTCGTCGTCTGGAACGAATTTATCGGGGTAGTTCGCGAAGGGGATGGAGAGGAAGAAGTGGGGAGGGGGGTGGAAGGGGGTGGTGGCGGCGGAACGAGGAACGCCAAAGATTTGCTTTTCCGATTGAACGTATCCTGAGCGTTCGTTGCGCGAAAGAGACAGCCACCGGCGCGGAGAAAGATCGGGACGAACGATCGAGGCAAAGCCGCTGGAAGGTAAAGCGTCTTTCGTCGCCCGAACGATCAAAGTCGAAGGAGCTCGTAATCACCAAAAAGGATGCTCTCTTATGGATTTCTTATTCGGATTCAATTTAAAGTCATCCGGCCGCGTGATTCGCCCCGGGAGGGGAATTGGCATCATCGCGGACAATCGAGTTTCTCGGTCATTGGTTTTTCTAAGCCAAGGCTGGCATCCCGACCTGGTTAATTGGACGATCCTCGAGTATTCGGCTGACGATTCACGACAGACCACGAAACTCGTGGCGTCGACAACTGTACAGGATGAACTTGAAAACACGTTCCATTTGATGTGAATACGTGTTGAGAACCTGCCGAAAAATTGATTTCAGAGTCAACATTTTTTTTTGCATTGTATTCTACTCGTCACGAAGGTAAATTTTTTCCAACAATAGACCGCAATAAACCTAATAGGTTCACTTGATAAATGAAAAAAAAGTTTCTTAATCGTTTAACGTTGCGGACACGTGCGTTCTAACAGCGACTTTATGGTTTTGAACACGTAAATGTCTACGTAATATTTATATTTCGAATAATTTTAACAGTTAGTTTTATCATTTGATTATTTAGACTCATACTGATGCTACAACTGTGATAAATCAAATGTCAGTGAAATCAAATACGAAAATTACGTAAAATAGGCATTCACGCGTCCAGAACCATAAAGTCGCTGTTAGAACTCACGCAGTGTTAAATCATTAAGAAACCGCTTTGCCATTTTTCAAGACAACCATTGGAAAAGTTTTATCTTCAAGATAAGTAGAATGCAAAAAAAGAAAGAAACTTTGATCTTTAAATTCAAGATGAAGATCAATTTTGCGGTTTATATGTGTTTTCATCAAACAGAAGACATTCATCTGTGACAGTCATGGAAAAGATCGAAGTTTCCAAATTTATCCTGGAAAAGAAAGAAACTAAGAAAGAACTATCTGTCTCTCTCTCTCTCTTTTCTTTAATTCCATTAATCTTCAGGAACTCCACGATATTATTCTACAATGATCGAACGATACTTCGGACACGAGCGAGCGAGCATCCAACGATACTTCGACTTCGTGTTCAACATCCGGCCGTGAAATACCATCAGCGTGACAAAGTAATCAAAACATTGATGCCGTGAACCCGATCCCTCCGAAACGCGGATCATCAAGTTCTGATGAAGCGACAAGCTATCAGATTCCCATTGTGCGGAAGGACAACACGCGGAAGTTTAATGCGGATAACCATGGGATCAGAAAACCCAAGGCGACGCGCAGCTCACATTGTTGTGTACGTACACACAGACGTTCTGTATCTATAGAAACGATATTGGTAGAGTTGGAGAGATAGAAGAGAGAGAGAGAGAGAGAGAGAGGGAGGGAGATCAGGGCAAGTAACTCTGTGGGATGGTCTTCTCTGCGACAGTAGCAGGGTAATATCTTCCCGGCGCCATATTGCTGATTAACATATGCATCCAATACTCTCTGGTTCACTCAAATGCAAACACGTCAGACCGACAGCTATCTCGCCCGGTAACGTTGTATAAAGCTCCGATTCAAACGGCATATTAAAGGTCGACTTATCCGGCTGTGAAGCGTTTCGCGAACTATCGTCCCCTACGGCAAACCACCCGCTCCGAATCACCCCCCCATAAATGATAGATAAGGTCCAGACTTGCGGCGCGCGGCTTACATCGATGGCGATCGTTATATATACACACGAATAGTCGTTTTCGTAGTCGCGTTCGATGTTGTTCCGTGGATTCTCGAAACCACATTCACGGGGAAAACGAGAGAAACGATTCTCCAAGCGAAGGGATTTCCAACCCCTTGGCTATTTGAAATTTATTTTACATCTCTAACAGCACGCTTGCAATTTCCTCTTGAATAAATTCGATAATGATAATTTCTCGATCTCTCATTCACGGCGGGAAACGAAAATATCGACGTGAAACGTGAAATTAACGACGCAATCGCAGGACGAGAAGCATCGCGAACGACGCGGGGACAACAATTTCCAGGGGATTCGAAACGCAACGCGAAGCTACAACCGGGGCAGGGGGAGGAGAGCGTATCTGGAAGAAAGAAGCAAAAGTATTTGTACGATGAGATGGACCCGTATTTAGTTCTCGCACCCACTTTGAAGCAACTTCGTAGCTGGCTTTGACGCCCTGCTAATCCAGGCGTCCAGCTAGCATAGAAGACTCCCCCGGGGGTAGCTTGGTTGGTTCAACGAAAAGAGAAGCAGCCAGAGAGAAGCAGCGGAGAAAAAGGAGCGAGACGGAAAGTAGCGAGCTGACTGGGAGAAAGAGAGAGAGAAAGAGAGAGAGAGGGAGAGAGAAGGGAGAGAGTGGGATAGAGGCAGGAGGTATGGACGAAAGGCAAATGAACGAGTCGCTCCATGAAAGGAACTCGTACAGAATCCGGGAAACCCCATACGAGGTCCCCGCGACACGGGCCACCCGGCGACTAATTGGAATTCGTCTGTGGCAGTCGAAGCAAGGCTTTCTATAATTGAGACGTGGCCAGACCTGCAAAAAATCCAGAAAGGGGGAAAGGATGCGCCAGGCATCCGCTGTCTCGCGGAGAATCCTTTTCCTCTCTTTTGAACGGAAGTCAAAACTTTTCGAGAGATGATCCGGCCTGCCGCCTGCATCCGTTACCCGCGCCATACCCGCCGTATATACGCGTATCTCAATATCATATAAATGCAAAAACTGATCCCTACAGAGAGACCAACTTTACCGGTAATGTAAATTTTTTAAACTTCTCCTCCGGTGAAACGCACGCCACCGGAGCGTGCGTATTCTTCGATACACATCTCTCCGCCGCACCCTCTCTCATGAATTGCCCACGTTTTACGCTTACAGCGCGTGTATCTGGCCCGCGGACCAATTACACGCCACTCTGTTTCCGCGCCGGCGACGCGACTTTCGAAAATTCACCGGGACGAAAAGTAAGACGATCTCCGGGCAGTTTTCGCCGCCTCCAGCCGACTCCGAGTGAGACGAGTTTCCGATCGCCTTCTGCATTTGCCCCGAGAATCCTCTTCCCGTTGAACTTGAAGTGAGAAGAGCAAGGTTAATGTTCAACCCTTGACACACGAATTAAATGAAATTCGACGTTTCATTGTAAACTTTAACAAAGGTGATTTGTCGTCGTAAGCGCAATTGCTCGCATAATAAACACTCGGCGTTGTTAACCTCTTGCGACGTATTTTTCGCAACATCTTCTCAGTTTCAAGTATATTTAAACATAACCCAGCAAAAGAAATAATTTACTACCTCTTAGTAATATCGTTCCAGCGCCGAGATTAAAAAGAAAGCAACGAATTATTCTACACGATATGGTCACTCGTTATGGTCCGTGAATTGGTTGCCAGCGCAAAGTGGTTAACTGCGAACGTCTCGTTGTATGCCAAGGTGTTAAATCCATCGCGGGGACTTGAATTCGTGGCGAAGAATCCTGTTTTAAAACTCGGGTGGAGTGCAAGACGAAGGAACAAGGAACGATCGTTCGAGAGATTCGGGGAGGGGAAATAATTGTAACAAAGGGGAGGGGTTGAGGTTGGCGAAGATGTTTTCGAAACACAGGGCCGCCGCGCGTACACGGTGCAGAGATTTCCGAGTTTGGGCAAAGTCTGTTTCTCCCGCGGCAACATTCAACGATAAAACAAAAAAGGAGCACTTGAGTATTCAAACTGGGAACATCCGGAAACGCGGATACAAGGGACAAGCAAGCCGACGCAACCGTGAAAGCTCTCAGCCTCTATCTCCATCTCTCTCTCTCTCTCTCTCTCTCTCGTCGCTTTCTGCGCGCTGTTTTCTTTCCATACAACGCGCACGCATCTGAGGAGAGGCCGCGATAATAACCAGCCGGCAAGAGAAACATAGAAGCAATTGTAAAATTAATTAAGAGACTGGGAAAATAATTAATTTTTCTAATAATTCCTGCAGTCGCGCCGCTATTTTCCCCAACACACGCGGCCGCAGCACCGCGCGCGCACCGCGGCCGCGGCGGCCCCACCCCCCTCCCCAGCGAGGGACGAAATAATTTCATAAGGGGTTGGCTTGAGAACCGCACCTACATTTGCGAAAACATATCTCCTTTTCCACACCGCCTTCCTCGTCTCTGACCAACGTCCAACCGCAACAAAGATCCTCGACTCTCTGCCATCTTCTCTCTAATACCTTCTCCACCGACCCCCCCCCCCCCCCCCCCCCCTCGCCCCCACTGTGCCACCGCACATGCGGGAAATTCTACCGCCAGGAAAATTTCTGCATTGGTTGTCTCAGGCCTTCGAGCTCGTTTCTTTGGGACAGGCTTGTCCCAATCCCAAGGTAATCGCAACAATTTTAACACAGTCGATCTTATCGAGACGCTCTCTTTCATTTTGCTCCATCGGGCGGTAGAAAAAAAAAAAATGACACGCCATCAGATATCGGAAATTAACTGTGTACCATGCGGTGGTATATATATATATATATATATATACGTCGTTAAATCGTTCGATCTCGTTGAGTTTCATCTCCATTAGAGTGGACTGTGGTTAACAATCGCAGAAGCGATTCCTACCAGTGGTAATTCCGGTAATTTTTCCAACAATAATAGAAGAAGCGAACGAAGAGACAGAGACAGAGAGGGGGAGAGAGAAAGAGAGAGCGATATTAAAATATTAATACATTTCGATGGAATTCAAAGGTAGCGGGATCGGCGGGTCGAGTGCACCGGGTACGAGGTGGTCCGGGGGCCCTCTACGTGTGTTTGATCATTGTGTTATACGGTTCCCCTGGTGCACACTTGCCATAAGTGTATTTTGAAATTTCGCCGGTTGTAATAATCTTCCGCCGCGTCGGCAGTCAGGTAGGTGTACCTGCGTAGAGGCTGGCCCGCGTGGTCAAACGTATTTTCGCAAGGGTACGCCGTCCTCGGACGTACGTGTTTCTCAAGGTGTGGGTGCGTGCGTGTTACGTGTCCACACACACACACACACACACACACACACACACACATACACATACACGGACGTTAGCCGCCGCGGACGCAGAAACGTCCTGCAGGTGTGGACGAACCGTAGAAACCCCCGTAGTTTGGTCAGTCAGAGAGCATAAAGGCTCTCGAGAAATTAATTCTCTTGCACAGAGGCACGTGCACGCTCGCGCGCGCGCACACACCACACACACACGTACGCATGTAGGACGCGGCGACCGGTGGCTCGGTGGAGAGAACTCGGTCCTCTTTGTACACGCACGGTACACGACGAACGCGGAGAGGCACGAGACCGAGGGCACCGGGCCGGTGTAGGTGAGCCCCGCGAACGCGAACGCGAGCGCGAACCGTAGCTACGTGTTTTATTATTGAATGGCCTCCTTCCCGGACTGCGAATCAACTTGGCAATTGGTTTATTATAATTTCATTGTGTTTTCATTACCCGGGTTAATTTGCGCACGAGCCGCATGTCTCCCTTTATTACCAGACCTCCCCGAGGTCTTCAGACGCGCGCACGCACACACTTGCGATCGGCCCCGGTCTCGCCGGTTCTTTCCTGCCGCGAGGAAAATCTCGTTGACAGAGTGCCGCGCCGGCAACCGTGCGATTTCCGAGCTCCACCGTCGGCTGTACTTTTCGACCGGGTGAAGACAACAACGCACACAAAAAGAGAGAAAAGGAAAGAGATAACGAGGCCGGCCTGTATTAAGCCCAGATTATTTTTCTCTACGCCGGTAAAATCAGTCTCTATTAGATCGACGTGACGATGCACGCGTGGATCGTGTTTCTTTTCCATCGTGTTTGTCCTCCTTTCCTTCCCGTTATTTTCATTGCGTTCGCTCGCATTCACTCATGACGTTACGGTTTAATTCTCGAAAGCTAGATTGAAATTCTTTCCCGATTAAACCGCTTCGTTCCAAACTCACGATCGAAAAAAAAATACAGAAAAGGGGAGAAAGAACGAAAACGACAACGTAGGCGACAAACGTCTGTATCGTTTGCTAAAATTTCCCCCGAGATGCGATCGAACGCATCCTACGTGTCCCCTCTAAATAATCGCTCGAACGCTTTGCGCCTCGTTTGCCCAAAATTATCCCTCTCCGACCGATCCCTGCAGAAAACTCGGCCGTGCCCGACGTCACGGCGACCGTGTCAAAAAGCAGCGACACACACGGAAAAAAGGATCGACGGAAAATTCTCCGTGTAAATCGTCAAACGCGATCCGAAGTAGCGGGCACACGCGGCGCGCGTCAATTTGTTTACACGCCGGATGCAGGCAGAGAGAAGATTCAGATACGAGGAAACGACGACCCCTGACGTGTCTGATTTCCACGTTTCCGCGCGCTGAAACCCGGCCAGGCGAACGATCCGCCTTCTTCCTTTTTTCTTCTTTTTCTTTTTTCTTCTTTTTTTTTTCTCTCCATCGGGAGGACGTGTTACTGTTCTGTCGTTCTTTGACACCCGGTTACGTCAAACAGGGAGGGAAGGGGGGAGAGAGCGAACGAGGCCGAGAAAACGAGAGAAAAAGAACGTGGGAAAAGAGGAGAGGAGAGAAGGGAAGAAGGAAAAAAAGAAAAAAAGGAAAAGCCGTGGGACGAGAGGGAAGCAAAGAGGAGGAATCGTGGAACGGGGGATGAAAAAAAAAAAAATAGGTTGGAGGTGAGGCTTTTTGATTGACTGTTTGAACGATTTTTGCTCGGCCGACTACGCTGCTGGGCTGGCATTGATTATCGCTTATTGAATTTGTATGCCGGCAAGGGATGCTCCGGAGGGGTTGCTCCAAAGTCGCCATCAGGGGATGCTGCTCGTAAAACGCTTTACTCTCGTACCACCGAGCCTACCCGCTACCTACACGGACAAGACCTACCTCTCCTCCTCTCCTGTTGTCGTCTCCGCCGCAAAGAAACTGATCTCTCGATTGAAACGACACTGTGTTCACGACAGGGGTGGACGATGGACATCCTTTGAAACATCGGACTGAGATAAAGGGATAAATCGGCACGAATTTTTACTCTGAACGAAAATTGAAAAGCTGCGAATGTACTCTGACTCGAGTGTCCCTTCTGAGGGGACATCGTGTTTAAATCTAGCCAACAGCTCGGACTTTCTCTTTGTATAATTTGCTGATAATTATAACGAATACATATTTGGTATTGTACGATACGATGTACAATAGTATAATATCAGACGCTAGAATGAAAGCTACAATGAGAAATTTCTCAAGACAGTCCTTCGAGTCGATTGACAATCGATAGTTCACATAATTCGCGTTAACCGGACTTCTTACTGCTTCTTACGAAAGTTTAATAAATGACGGAGGATATTATTTTTTCAGAGATCGAAACTGTATCGTTAACTCTTGTATATTATGTGCTCGCGTGCCGATGATTACTTTAAATTTAAACGATGTCACACGTTAGAAAGACGTGTAATCAACAAAATTTCGTGTTTCAAATGCCATTTGAATGATTATTTTCAAGTATTCCCTCTATCGTTTTATTTTGAAGCGATGCTTCGTAAATAAATTGCCGGTAGATGATACGAGAAAAGTTTGTCGAGGGAAAATCGAGTTAACATCGGAAACGTTGAGAAATTTCCCCCTTTTTTTCTACACGAGGACGTTCCGTTGCCAAAAATATCTACGGGAACGCTAATCAGAATGAAAACAGTCAATGAAAAAAAAAAAAAAAGAGATTCACGCTGAAGGAAGGAGACACGAGATAGATATCACGCGTGACGCCTCCTTCGAAATCGATTGGACATCGACGTGTCAATAAACGTCCCATTTGTTCACGTGTTTCCTAGAGAACGCAGAGAGTACTCTTTGGAAAATTACTCCACTCCGGGGAGTAATCCCCGGAGAGATTCAGCGTACATCTAGCGCAGAGAAATATTTTGCCTGGCCAAACAGGTAACCCGTGACTCTCTCATCTTCTCTCTCTCTCTTTCTCTTTCTCTCTCGTTCCTTGTCGCTCGAACCCTTTCCAGCCCCTTCTCCCTACTCTTCCTCCTCCTCTGGCTACAAGCTACGCATCCCTTTTACATTTATGCTTACGTGCCTGGTCCAGCTCGCGATGTATCCCTGAATTATTGAACGACGCGGGGATCAGCCGCGGATGGCAACGCCTCTCGAGTTTTAAGCTGTTGAACCCCGCCGAGGAATGTCAGTTGATTTAAAGAAACCATCGAGCGGAAATTTCCAGCCCCGGTCCTCGCGGATTCTCCATCCCTGGCATAACGTCTCAAGTCGAGACGTTTTTCTCTGTTTCTCTTTTCTTTAAAAGAGTTTAGTAAATTCTCGAAAAACGAGAGAGCGCTGTAGCGGTAACCACCGAGCAATCGGTAACCGAATCCGGGCAGCAGCAACGAGATCGAACAAGCTGTTCACAATTAACATTACATTTGTCAATCTACATAGTAAATGGCGTTACGTTTTACAGGAAGGGCCAATTTCGGGCGGCGGGGAGGCGTCGATAGATAGGCGGCGAGAAACAAACGGGAAAATAATGAAGCGGCTGGTCGAGGGCAATCGATATCACACGGTGGGGGGAAACGCGCGTGTTTGCTGATTTTCGCGCGAGTACAGTGCAACCGCGTCGTTGATCCGTGCCGGCAAACCGGAAGATTAAAACAGCTTAGTTTAGTTCGCGGAATGAATTCATTAAAACCCAATTTCCATGCGTAACGAAAATGAATCCCCGAAGAACGATGAAAGATCCCTGGCCCTCCTCCGCCGCCGCGCGCACGTGAAAACTCTCTTGAACGAGAGAGGAACAGGCTTCGCGAGATAACAGTGGTAGCGAGGGGGTGGAAAGGGTGTGAAACGGGCGGCAATGAACGGGTCGAATCGATGTAATATTTACAAACGAGCAGGTCCTGCAGGATATATCCTCGAGGCAGCATCAGGCAACTCGGAACCGAAAGGGCAACGCTTTCGGGTCCACTTCAAGTCTCGAACTCCGGGGCTCGAAATCTCATCGGCCCAAATGGCGCATCAACATCTATTATTAACCAGGTTCAGAATATTAACGATACAGTTACCGTATTCCAGAAGCTAAATTAGCGGAGATTATTACGAGTGGGCTCTCGCGGTACTATCACTCTCTCTCGATCCAACCGCTCGGCCGGGCAGCGGCTCTCTCTTTCCGCGACGCGCGCTTCATCACGCACCCTTGCAGTCTGGGGGGGGGGGTGGAGGAGGAGGAGGAGGGGGGGGAGGGGAGGTGGCCAGGCTTCATCTTTCTCTCTGGCTCTCGCGCGTGTACGTATGTACATACGTACGTACGTACGTACGTAGACACCGACCAACACCGAGCCCACCCCCTGTCTCTCTCTCTCTCTCTCTCTCTCTCTTTCTCGCGCGCGCGCGAGCGTGCTCTCTTTTTCGGCAGAGCCCCCGCGGTGCGCGTTTCGCGCGATGGAGAACCGTCCGGGAATGGCCCGATGTTTTTTACGAAGGCCGACGCCATTAATTTTAATATTATTGCATATTGTTGGTCAAATTGGCGGAAAGTGCGCGTGACGGCCGCTTGGTTATCGCGCCACCCGATCCCTCTCCTCTCCCCGTACTATTCATCTTGATTTTTCGCCACCGCGTCGCAAACTACGATATTGATTCCCTCTATAAATATTTTCCGGCTTGCCCGTCCGAAAAAAAAAACACGGCCAAAAGAGGAACCCGGGGGGGGGGGGGAGGCTCGATGATAACCCACTCGCTCGAATCACCAACCGTTCGTTCATCCTTTCAATGAAGATACATCGACCAAGATTCGTTAGAACGAATATTTTCTCCATTCCCCCCCC
>NW_025110196.1:138889-140828 GCF_011392965.1 Frieseomelitta varia | reverse complement strand
CCCCCCCCCCCCCCCCATGTCGTCGCTATGTCGAGAGACTTTGATCGAAACCTGGTTAATTTACGAGAAGGTGTCTCGATCCCGACAACGACAATTTTTTTCATTTGTAGGAATGATTAAATTTCACCTGACGAAATTTCAACATTTCTGATTCTTAGACTCGAAGAGATTCGAAAAGACAGTTTCATCAAGTCTGGTTGCTCTTCCGGAACGGAAGAACGTCTTAAAAATATCAGACGGATAGAAAAAGAAAAATCGATACCCATATCCAAACGAACAATTTATACCGATTCTATGAGTCTAACTAAAGCTTTATCTAATAAACTGAAATAACATCGTTGAAAACATTTATACGGAACTTTCCAATTCGAACAAGAATGTAACAATAGTCTGGATACTCTCTCATCGAGGCATCACTGGAAATAGCAGACTTGAGCGTGAAAGAGGATTCCATTTTATCCGTAATTTGTGTTTGAATATATAGTTTTCATAAACAAAAGTTCAAGAAAATTTATTACTTATTAATACTTATTTACTTATTGATACTTTATTTACTTGGAAAAACTTATAAATACGGTTTTTTTAAATATATTGTTTAAACGAAAAGTTTTTTATACGCAAAATGGTATACACCATTGAATTTGTCATTAAAGAAACACTAATTTCATCGATTTACACAGAAAATGGTATCTTCAATCATTTCTGAGATATTTGACAAAATATTTGTTCCACATCCCCAGGAGTAGCTTGGGGTTAGTACATTGACGATTGCCGATAAAAAAATAAATACATTTTTAGGTCAAATATTTTTTTGAAAACTACATCTTTATATCAAATTTTACCAAAATCGGTAATTCGCACTTCGCTAGTTTCTAATGATGTCGATACGCGACTTCAAACCTACAGAAACAGAAAGAAAAAAGGAAAAAAGAAAAATCGATATCCTCTGTTCGTATCAACGGTTGCGGTCACGGGGTTTTCGAAGCCATTTCGCACGAGATCCCTCCCCCTAACAGATTCCCGGCGAAATCTAACAAGACGCGTATTCTCCACCCCACGACATTGCCCGTTGGCGGTGATAGCCAGCCAGCAAGTGCCTTTTTATCGAGTCAACGCGGCATCCACGGCCGTTTTATTGGACGGGAGGCATCGCTTATCCGCAAGTCGATCTCGGCTTTTTTTTCCTTCGTGCGGCGGAAATCTCGGCGACTGGCGGGGAGGGGGGCCAACGCTTGGCAAATGTGGGAGAGAAAGTGGCAACGGAGAACGGTGGTCCGCCCCTTCGAGACCCCGGAAGACCAATTCCGCGATACGAATACGAGCGCGGAAAATATGGATATCCCGTTTTAAAGGACGTAAAATGACCTCGAGATGGTGGCCTTTATAGACACGTTGGAACGTGGCACCTCTGCCACGGCCTATAAACGTGATGTACGCACGCGAGTATTCGCCATCCCACGCCGAGGATTGCCGAGATTGCGTGGCAATTTTCAAATGCGCGTTGTAAAACGCGCGGAGACGGAGCGGGGTAAAAGATTGACGCGTAAGTTTGTTAAAAAAAAACGAAATTCCTCGCAGTTGGGACAACGTGGATCTCTTAGAAAATATGTACGACGTGCAGAGTTACGGTTCGGTCCGTAAACCGAATCGTTTATTTATCAATGTGTCGATAGTATCAATGTCTCGCAGATTCTCGTAGTCCCGTTCGGGTAATCTCGCTCGTTAATTCCGCACTTGTAACGACTTCAAATTCCGAATATTTCGAATCAGAGAAATCAAAGTGGTAGAGGGCTATCTTTCGTTAAGGGCCATCGATAATCGTCACGCGGCGAGAAGGGGTGTCTTTCGTTTCTGTCTTTCGACGTCGTCGACCCTTGATACTTTCTTCTTTTTTTTTTTTTTTTTTTTTTTTCTCTTTTCCCCCTTCGCGGGCCAAGAG
>NW_025110196.1:120476-138879 GCF_011392965.1 Frieseomelitta varia | reverse complement strand
TTTTTTTCTTTTTCTCGTATCCCGCTTCGAGGGCCAAGAGCGAAAGAGCGAGTTCAGATTTATTCAGCGCGGTTGCCTCTGGAGGCCCTCCACCTCGCGCAACCTCCTTCACCCCCCCCCTACCTCTGCCCCCTCCTCCTCCCCCGCGTCGGCGGTCGGCATCTCCTCCTACGTCGGGGCTTTATTGACCCTTTATACATCTATTTGTTATGCCGTGGCCCTTTGTGCGACGGTGGAACACGAACCGGGAGGGTGTACTTGCCGGGCCACCCTCACCCCTGGCTATATTTGACCAGTATTATAAAAATCAACCGACCGATTTCCTACGTAAAATATTACCCCCGTGCGTGGCTGAATATTTTATCGGTGTCCACCCCGGGACGCACCCTCCGCCGATTCCGTTTCTTTTCCAAGCCCCGGATCTCGCGCGTCGAGGGGGAGAGAAACACACAGAGGCCGGCGGAAGGAAATCGGCCGAGGGAGCGGCACGCGATCTCGTTTTGCTTCGTCGCGTGCGGCCGACACTCTTGGAATGCCATCTTTCAATGGGGAACATTCTTGCGGTCAATATGGAATCTTTTCGCGATATTCTTGGCCGTTTACGTTTCTCCTCCGTGGAGGACGGAGTCTGCTTTCCGCTTCAGTTTTTATTTCGCTTTCCCCTCTGGATCGATGGCGTTTCGTATCGAGGGTTCAACCGTCAACGCTGGCCAATTGCCGAGTCAGGCAATATGTCTATTCTAACGGTGAAATTATCGTTGATGCAACTTTGTTGATAAAAAAAAAAAAAAAAGGTCACGCAACGATCAACTCGGACTCGTTTCGAAGTACCAAGTTTCTCTTTGACGATCTGGAGTACGTTTCTTTTTCTTTCTTTTTTTTTTTTTTTCTTTTTTTTTAAAGATGACTTTACGCCAAGAACAACGGATAGAAGAGTGACGATACTGTTTCTTCGTCGAAAATTGCAAAAATTCAAACGTAAAATATTCGTAAGTTGATCGAAGACTGAAGACTGTCCTTTGAGGCTCGCTGTACGATCTCTTTTTCACCATTTTCTCGAACGTCGAGTATTTGTAAAGAAATAATTTTTAAAACATAACGAAAAAATATTATATTTGAACTTGAATTTAATTTAAAATTAGTTTTTTTCTTGTATCTTGATGTTTTGTTAAAAAAAAAAAAAAAAAAAATAAGGGGAAGAAACTTTAGACCCACCCAATATTTTAACAGCTATTTTTGTAGAAAATTATGAAAATTCAAATGACATGGATGAAAACATTGAAAAATTTTGCTCTTAATTGGGTAGATTCACCGATGGTGGGCTTAAACGACAGAAATCCAAGAAATCCAAACATTTCGACATCTATTGTAACGCTGACGTTCATAATTCAATAAAATGGTAAGAAAACAATCGTCCAGCGAATTTTTCTAAAGAAGAAATCGTTGTAAAGAGAAGATTTCAATCTTTAAAATAAAAATCGCAAAAAGAATTTTTCAATATTCAAATTTTTACAATTTTTACAATCGTCTTCAAAAAAAAAGAGAAAGAAACGAACTCGTTTCATTGAAATTCTACCAATTTAATTGATCACAATTATTGATGCAATACAGTACTATTCACTGTACCTAAATATTAAAGTTGTGCAAGTTTCCTAACAAAAACGATTTTCATCACAGCTGGAGAACACAAACACCCAGAAAGAACGTAACTCTGAAAACTTAACAACGAAAGCTACGCGATAGCCAATCGTTCTACGTTGTCACACACGCGCTGAGAGCAGTTATTATAATAGAATAATAATGCAACAACGAAACCAACAGAAGCGAGGACGAGAGTTGTCACCGGATGTCGGTCGGAATCTTCACTCGGGGCGTTTTCTATCGTTCGATTGGAAACCATTTGCTGGGGGAACCATTAAGCCCGGGCTCTGGCATGACGACGAGATTCCAATCTACGCGCGTTTCTCAGCTCGAGCACGGCGAACAACGGCGCGGCGGACTCGCGCGCGGAGGAGCGTATTCCTGCAGGACACCGGGGCTACTAATCTAACAGAATTATAGACGGTGACGGTAGCTAATTGTCTATCTATATCTGGCCTGACGTAGGTGTGTCTCAATGTTCTCTCTCGTATGGCGTACACACCGCTTGTATATGCTTGTACACATTGTATTGTACCGGCCGAGTCCGAGTGGCCGGGACCGTCCGTCAGCTCTCTCTCGGACCTCGACTCCCTCGCTCGCATAATGGCCAGCCTGCGTACGTGCATTCCTAATAATGAAGACAACGATAAATCAACGCGGAGAATACGGCCGCGGATGTGCGCCGAATATCCTATGCATAATATCGCGTCATTATCTGCGGCCACTGTGCTCCCTCTGTGCACGCATGGATCTCCGACTCGACTTTGCCGCGCGCTCCTGACAATCGAATTACACCGGAGCCTATCCCCATCCACCCTCCCCCTCGAATGTTGCTCGCCGCTGTGTTCCTGCCAATACAAGCACGACAGAGTAGATAAAAACGAAATTAATCTACGCGGTTTGTAATAAATAGTTCAATCGGTTCACGAGAGTGGGAATCGGGTAAATCCGGAAACGAAAGATATTGAGCTCGGTGGTGCAATGGAATTCATAACACATGACAGGAAAAACATAAAATAGACACAAAGGATCCTCGGACTAGATTTTCGGAATTACGTCGTTTGTAAAATAATGGTCTTCGAAGCAGTCGATAGGTGATACACTTTTGCGTCATTCTAACGCTCGTTTAAAACACATTAATCATCATGTTAGATGATTCTATACACATTATTCTAATGAAGGTTTCTTTGTAAAAAAACATTGGCAGAATTTTTATATTTTTCATTTTAGTTCAACTCTAGCTTTCATAAATATATTCGAAATCGCCAAAGGGGATGTCTGTTTATGATCGTCCCAAGTATCATTTCCGATGCACAAATATAGTACGTTTTACTAATTTACTTTTCTCTTTCGGTGAAAAATTTTGCAAGGTATGTTAAGGGAAATGTTTTGAAAGAAAATTATCAAACATACGTATATGTTTGAAAATATTCTGCTTTTGGTTGTTATTTAAATCCTCTCGATAACATTATCTTTTATTTTCTATTTATTACTTAGAACCTTTTAAATAATATGATAAAGTTGCTTTAATTTCCATCTTCTTCCCATTTCAGAAGGGACGTGCTTAAGTTAACGATCAATTTGCGAGAAATCGTAATTTCACAGAAATTGTAGATCCTCCGAGCAGAGAAGTTCGGTTCAACTTGAAAGGGACAATTTGCTCGCGATTAGTATCGAAGGATTTGGAATTTAAGCGACCGAATGGCAAACTGGACACTGGTGCAACAACCAGTTGCGAGAGTGCGTCAGGCCAGTCATTAGTTCTAGCGGTCAGCAGTGACACGAGCCATCGATCGACGGGACCTTGCAACTAGCCATCCGTGATGCCAATAATGATCCATCATTCCGGTCGTGTAACGGTGTGGATCGGTCTTCGGTGATTGACGAACGACCAGAACGACGCGAAAGAGAAACGCCAACTCGCGAGATCGCACGCCCTATGACCGATGAAGGAGCAATAAACTCCCACTTTCCAAAATTCCCCCGAAAACTGTGACAGTGATTTATATAAATAAAAAGTCGATCAATTGTCAAATTTCAAACCTGTGTTTTCGTTCTATTCGACTCAGAGTTCAACTGTGAGACTGAAAGACGACAGCAGTGGCAAGCAGCAACGTGGAAAACTACACGTGATGTCGGATATAAAACATTTCCGATTTTTCTTCAAACTTCTAGCAGTGTGGTCTCATTTCTTGAATTCGCTCGAATCCGAGAATATCACCGAGCTTCGAAAAATTCTGAAGAGCGTTTGAGAGGGAACGAGAGAGTTTCGATTTAAAAAGAAAAAAAAAATGGTGAAAACATGGTGAAATGAAACAACAAATATTTTCAAACCTCTAGTTCGAACCGAAAACATTGTCAAACGACAAGAAACCGAATCGAGCTTCAATCACGACGAAACAACAAAGTCTCACGATAAAAAAAAAAAAAGAACCGAGTATGGTAAAACAAGAAAATAAAAAAATCGAAGAAGCAATCGCGACAAACGCTCGATCGACGAGTTCGACCAAGCGCGCATCCGATAACCGCGATCGGAGTAGCGATCCGGTTGAAACATTAGCCTCAGGATGTGGGACGCGCGAAATCCGGTAGGTCGTATAGGAACTGAGGCATCGAACGAGCAAAACGAGTAAAAAGAAAAAGGGGAGAAGACGAGCCAACTAGCAATCCGTGATTCCGCGTTCATCGCGGATCGACTCGTTTTAGACGTCGTGTGCGGACGCACGGTGGATGTATCGGTTACCCCGGCCGATCCTCTCGCGCGTTCCGCTCACGTTCCTCTCCGATAAAGCTCGTTCTTCCTCCTCCTCCTCATCCTTCCCTCTTCCCTCGTGTCTTTCTTTCAAACCGTTTAACTTCCTTTTCGCTCGTGGCGAACACCGTTTACTGTCACGCGGGATTGTTTTACGTGGCGTCGGCCTCGTTGTACGTAGATAGGACGTGGTCGTTAGCAGACTGGTTGCGGTGAACAGCCATACTGTAGCCTATTGTGCGCGATGGATCTCGACTTTCGTTTCCATTCTGACGCGCGAGGAACCGACATCTCGAGTAACTCGCTTTGTCTTTCGTCTTTCGCTGCGCCTTCGCTCCCGTATCCGGTGCCCTCTCTGATTTCTCCCCTCCTCCACGGGAGATCGTCGATCGCCACTGATTGTAAGTTGTTACAGAAATAAACACGAGACAATAAATATTGGGTGTATCCACCTGAGTAATGAATTTTCGTTACAGAGGTCAGCTTGTCGTTGATTCTGCATCGATTGTACAGGGTGGAAAGAGAATTCTCGACACCATCGATTTGATGGTAATACACGTGAAGAACATACGTCTCGATCTTGAATTTTTAAAGTCGACAAATTTTTGAAAACGATCCAATATCGTGAAACGAAGAACTTCACCTTTCAACCGGTTCTTTTCAATTTTAAATCACTTACGCTGGCAACTGATTGCGGACCATAACGAGCGACCGAACCGTATACAATAATTTTGAACTCGTCGGTGTCACTGGATAGAAATTATCGAGAAGTAATAAATTCACCATCTGTTTTGCCTATAGAGGAAATATTACAATTTTGAAACAAAAAATTCTCGACGATATATCGTCAATTGGAAACATAATGACAAAATTGTTCCTTCGCTTTTCTTTCATTTCTCATTTCTCTCCTTTCGCCTCGAGATCGATTCGTGTAAAAAATGAACAAGAATAACGCGCGATTATACGCAGCGACCATTGACGCTGTGACGAAGCAAGCCACGTCATCGAGGACGTTGCAATAATTTTGCCAAATGACGTGTGGACTAAAGGGACGATGCATCACGATCCAATACTAATGCGCGTCCAATGTAGGACGCGGCAACCTCCTGTCCTGTTATCATCGACGCGATCAATCCCACTCAATTAGCCTGATCATTGATTATTGCCGCGTGTAGCGTCACGATCTGGCTCGCTGGCTGTGCACCAGGGAGGGAATCTATCGCGTCTTTAACCGCAATTCGGCTCATCGAAACCGATAAATCTTAATTTTTATCAACGCGCCGAATGCCGTACCAGTGTCACGATGAGTGTTTCATCGAATCCTGCCCACCACCCCTCCAAAAAAAATAAACGGACGACAAAATTGGTCGAACCGTAAGAAATTATCGCGAAGTTAAACAGAATGAGGAGATAGGTTTGAATTATAATCTCTTGCGAGAATTTTTTGTTCAAAAATTGTAATATTTCCTCAGGTTCAAGTATATTTAAATAAAATAAAATAGGCAAAACGAATAATAAATTTATTATTTCTCAATAATTTCTATCCAGTGATATCGTACTGAAAAGTTCAAAAAGAAAGCGACGAATTATTGTATACGGTTCGGTCACTCGTTATGGTCCGCAATCAGTTGCCAGCGCAAGTGGTTTAAGGATACCTATAAATAATGACACTGTAGAAAATTTTACTTTATTTAAACGTTAATACAGCTTTAATCTGTAATATAATTTAACAATAAACACACTAAATGTCAATTTATTTAACTAGAATATAGGTTATATTAGGCATAATAACATAGGTTATGTTATAACATATTATATATTATAGCATAACATGTTGCGATAAGTAAAATTATATATTTAAATAAAACAAGTAATAAATTTATTACTTCTCAATAATTTCTATCCAGTGATATCACACCGACGACTTCTAAAGAAAAAGAAAGCAACGAATTATTGTATACGGTTTGGTCACTCGTTATGGTCCGCAATCAGTTGCTAGCGCAAGTGGTTAAAATCTGACTGACTCTTTATTTCTTTCAGGCTTCTAGTCGCATTCTTACATAATGTCATGCAGGTCTCTGTGATAGTTTTCAAGGACTTTGTTGCTTTTGGTCATAGGGTGATATGACACCAACTGGATGTCGTCAGATCGATCAACTTGCACTAGTAACAAAATTTCATCCCTCAAGTATCTTTCGCACGAGACTCCGTTTCTCGGCTCGTTAAGTGGAAAAATTCGAACGAACAGTTGCTAAAGAGATCGCGAGAGAGGCAAGGGGTCAAACAGCGAACGCGGGAAGCGAGATGGGTGGAGGAGGAATTGCCACGGTGTTAAATAAAATCACGCTTTAAAACGAACATCTGCCAGCGCGGGATTTGCAGGCGCGTTGATAAAAAGAAAGAAAGAAGAAAAAAGAAGCCAGGCAGCCGATATGGAGGGGTGGATCGAAGCAGAAATCGGATTGACCGCGGGGGCAGAAGAGCTTTTAATAAAAAAAAAAAAAGAAAAAAGAAAAAAAAGGAAAGAAAGAAAAGAGAAAAAAGCGGATTAAAAAACAACAGAAGAAAAAAGGAAAAAAAAAGAGCGGAGGCCGCAAGTGGAAAATCCGATAGAACCGAAGTGCGTGCAAATATTTTCTCATCCTCTTCTCTGTGTGTCGGTACGCGGGGGACGGTCGGAGTATCGAGCGGCTATAGCAACGTCAACACATCAAATCGAGTGTGTATCGGTGGTGCAGCGCACGAGGTAATATCCTTTGATATCCAATTTGTGCAGCCCGCGCGAGCGTGCGCGCGTACACCGTAGCAGGGGTAGTTCTATCTACCTGGCGCCTGGTTATTTTTTGCTTTCCTGGTTATACTCCACGTCAAAAATCGTCTCCATAATTTCCGATTATATTTCGCTCTGGAATATATATTTCATTCTGGTGGCAACGGTGCCGTAATGACCGTAATGAAGATCATTCGAGTGAACGCGAAGCCCCCGGTCGCTCGATCCACTTTAATTGAATAATTACGAGTAAAAAGTTGCGCCGTTTAATACGCCGGCCGGTAGTAAATTCAATTCAACAAGCACCGGCTGTGTATTCGTACAATTTCGGGGGTTATATCGAGAGATAAACGTGACAATTTCAGCAGCGTAGACTCTTCGCATTGTCATCAACGATGCAGCGCAGGCCTAATTTTTTGTCAAATACTGAAATCTGGAAGTTTCTACTCACCTTTGTTTCTGATGTGAGGAAATGTCGACTCTAAGCTGCAGTGCACGGCGCTTGTCGATGGTCGTGGAAGCATTAATCTTTTGGCCTCGGCAGACATCACGATCTGCACTGAGAACAACGAAATTTTTCATCAGTGTATATTTCTCAGAAACTTGGTATCAGGGTTTTCATCAAATTTAATAAACATTGTTATCTAGTGACAATAGTATAACTTATTATAACATAACTTGAATTCTAGCATGAGAAATGTATAACATAACCTATATTCTAATATGAGAAATAAAAATTATATATACAATATATATTATTTATTATATATATAAGATAATAATATTCTTATATTCCAATATAAGAAATGTATAACATAACCTATATTCTAATATAAGAAATAAAAATCAAATATATAATATATATTCCTTATTATTATATTAAATATATAATATATAATATATTTAATATAATATAATTAAATATATAATATATATTACTTATTATATATATAAGATAATATATATATACATATATATATATATATATATATAAAATATTCTTATATTAATATAAGATATATTCTAATATAAGAAATGTATAAATGTATAATATAACTTATATTCTAGTATAAGAAATGTATAAATATATAACATAACCTATATTCTAATATAAAAAAATGTATATAACATAACTTGTAGTCTAATATAAGAAATAAATTAATGTAAGATAATAATATTCTTATATTCCAATATAAGAAATGTATAACGTAACCTATAAGTAACTCTAGTTAAATATATCTGAATAAATATATAATATTTTGTCGTTCCAGCGGATCGAATTAAGTTGAGCGCCGGCAGTGGACAAGGGATTAAAAGGAGAGGCAAAACACACAAAGCGATGCAAAAAAGAAAAAAAAAAAAAAGGACAAGTTACGACGATCGTACACACCATTTTTATCCATCGCCTTTCGCAGGGATGCGATCTTTTGCCGGGCATACAAGGGAAGAAAGAAGATTCTCGTGGCCTCGGCCACGTTCATTTGCCCCGTCACGTTAAATCGCATTACTCAGATAGATTGCGACGGCTGAATTTTCGCAGACCTTTTTGCGACTCGGTCGGAATTGTCTCCCATGGTATACGGTAATTTCCTAAATGCGAGCCGGCCAGCACCGCCAGCCACCGGCGACTTTTCACCTTTCAGTGAAAGCTCGAATGTACAAGACCTGTTAAAGCCGATTTTCCAGTCGTCCGTCGATCGTCTACTCCCTTCTCTTTCTCTCTTTCTCTCTCACTCACTCAATCCCCCCTCCCTTTGCTGGTCATTACTTTTTCATCGACATAATGAAAATGTATGCACCTGCAAATTGCTGATATCTCCCCGCGCGAATTGCGAATCCTTGATAGAATACGCGATGCTCGTGAATTGGATTATCTCGCACGCGAGGATTATCTCGTCGAAAATGTCTCGCTTTCGACATTTATTTTCCCCGTCGAATCTTCGACTCAGTCGCGATCAAATTGGAAACGTTAGAAGTTTAAAGTTTGAGTACCGAATGATGTCCCGAATTTAAACGTCACAAGCAAATAACGTATCAACAAATTTATTACTTAATGGATTAACAAATCCATAAACGAGTTCTTTGGAGATTTCCTCGTTCTTAAGTCCATTTTAGAGAGAAAGGGAG
This sequence comes from Frieseomelitta varia, assembly GCF_011392965.1. Classification (NCBI taxonomy): domain Eukaryota; kingdom Metazoa; phylum Arthropoda; class Insecta; order Hymenoptera; family Apidae; genus Frieseomelitta; species Frieseomelitta varia. The sequence continues at coordinate 129,589 of NW_025110196.1, read as the reverse complement.
AAAAGAGTTTTCGTTCAGCAAGTTTAGTCGATGGCAATCAACTCAGAAGAAAGCAACTATAGTAAAACATGATTAGAACAATCGGAATCATCAATTCTCATCAACGTTCGATGTTTGCATTGTTAAAAAAGTCTAGTAGGTACTTTGAATATTATCTCCATTGGATAGATAATGAAACGGATGATGAAATAAATAAGTATAATATTCTTCCTTTTCTCATAATTTTCTCCAGAGTGGAGCAAAAGTGAGAGAATCTTTCTTTTCTTAATTTATCGATTTCTACTCCCAAAATTTTGATATTTAAGACACCTAGCGTAATAGTTGCAAGATGTTAGAAATTTATCGTTAAATGATCGACTGGTAATACTCGGTGGAAACAATTTGACAAAATTGTTCACTACTTTTTCAACGAAACATTCAACGGAAGAATTCACAAGCAACCAAAATTTTTCACGACCGTGACCATCGAAATTTCTTCGACACTTATAATTTATAATTTCGTATTTCTATAATTAATATTTTACAATTTTTACAACTAATATTTTCAATTTTATAATTTATAATTTCGTATTTTTATAATTAATATTTTACAATTTTTACAACTAATATTTTCAATTTTATAATTTATAATTTCGTATTTTTATAATTAATATTTTACAATTTTTACAACGAATATTTTTAATTTTATAATTTATAATTTCGTATGTGCGATTTCACACGCGAACATAATTTCCTGTTGATGTTACAATCTCGTCCATCGGCGTAAATATGTCTGCTTACAAAAATTAGGGGATATTTCAAAATATGAATCTGAAGCGACAAAAAAAAGAAGCATTCGATTGTTTTTTCTTTTTTATTAAAAAAAAAACATCAGAAAAGCAAACGACATTTTTCTTGCTTAATAAAACTGTATATCTTAATAAAAAAAAAAAAAAAAATCAAACGCTTCGTATTCATTTTGAAATATCCCCCAATTTGTGTGAGCAGCATATTTCAAAAAACCGAAAATCCTCCCCTTCATCGTGCGAAACGTCCCCATCAACTGGACGCCAAATACAATCAAACAACGAGAATCTCGTTTAATCGCGTCGCAGGTGAAAGGGAGGAAGGCGCGCCGCGAGAGACAAATCAGATCAGGCAAACTCTTTCATCCGCGTATCCCGTAGGCGGATATCGACATCTCTCCCGGTCTCGGTTCACGGAAGCTCGCTGCACTCGTGCCCCTTCGTCCGCCGACTTGCCAACACCCTGCAACACGCGCGCAGGCCAGAAGAGCTGTCAATCCGATCCGCTAACAGGGATATCACTTACATGCAAATTCCGAGCTAAAATCCCGCGCGTTTCGATGAGCGTGCAAGTGGTATCGCGGCGGGGCGTGAGTGGCAGAACGCGGCAGGCCGAGTCAGAGAGAGAGAGAGAGAGAGAGAGAGAGAGAGAGAGAGAAAGGGAGGATGGTCGAGGGTGAGTGGGTGGGTGGGCGGTCGGTGGTGGAAAAGGGAGAGCGAGAGGCGCGATGTATTAATTACCAGTATTGATGTCCATTTGCAGTGAATTGATGTGTGGTCAGTGTTGCATCACGCACAAGGGTCGACCGGCCCGAAACACACCACAGTGTGCAGGCTACGCTCCGAGAGGGATGAACCCGCATTCAAACAGGGGCGAGTCGCGATGGCCAGATACATTTACTGTCGCGGCTTTAACCGATCTCGATCGCGCTATCGATTTATTTTTCTATCCCTTAACTCCTCGAATTCTCCACTCCCCTCCCCCCTTTTGTACGATTAAATTAATCAATACAGTTATGTTATCCATCCGTGGGTTTCGGGTAAATCAGAAATTCCACACTATTCTTTAAGAGAATGAATTTACAAATTGCAGGAAAACAAACCCCAATTGGGGTTAGTCAGTCTGAAACTCTGTGGTCTACATGAATTATTTTCAAAATCAGATATCTCACCAAGATCACAGATTTATGGAGCACGAAAGCTCGAGTCCAACGATCCAACGGAGCGACGATCAATCGAATATTTGTACACGCAGACGAGCGTATAGCTCCTTTGCAAAGAGCTATCAAGACGGCGAACGGTGGACATTTCAGAACGCAGAATCGGTCGTGAAGATTTATGGGCAGAGCCGGCATGGTCTCCGGTCTTTAGCCGCTTATTAGCATGCGGTATATCACGGCGACTGGAGCAGCCGGGGTCCGCGACAATAATTAGATAGATACGGGACATAGACGGAACGTACGGGAATGGGACGTAGGTGATGCTGGCTAGGTAGCTGGCGATTCCAGGGTGAGACGGGGGGAGAGAGGGCGATGGAGAGAGAGAGAGAGAGAGAGAGAGTGGGAGGAAGGGAAGGGAACGGAGCGGAGAGAGCGCTGGCTAGGCAGAGGACGAAAGCCAGGTCGCAGAAGTGGGTGGTTGGGTTGCGGACTGGAAACAGCCAGAACGGTGCGTCGTATGCAAATGATGACGTCACACAATACTACCCTCCAGGACAAGGGGCTATAGACAATGCATCTGCACAGATAGGTCTCGTTCTACGACCCACAGTGCGCATCGTGCGCCGAGGCCACTTCGTGCTCCGTGTTCCACCCGATTCGTAACCCTGATGTAACATCTGCTAATGGACGGCGCGAGAGATCGTCGCGCCGTTTAACCGTGGCCAAGGAATTTTTTAAAACGACGTCCGTCTCGTCTTCGATTCCATCTGTCCACCGTCGAATCGTCGTAATCGTCGGATATTACATTTTAAGTAGGAGAAAATTAACTTTTGCGAGAGTTTTGCCCTCGGAACTGTTCAGACCTCGTGTTCGAAAAGTGTCTGAAGAATATAATCTATTTCGTCTTATCCCCTCATCGGTCAATTCTGAGAATCCACAAAGTCCAAGCTTGCCCGTTTTAAGGGGAAAATGGTTTGAAAATGGTCCAACAGAGCGGGGAGGGGAACAATTACTCGACTCGGCGCGAGAGGCTAAACCACCCCTGTTGTTAAACGCCGTCACTTCGATCGGCTGGCGTGACTTCAGAATTATCCCTATCCTCTGGCCTGTGGTCTCGGGAAATTCAAGGGAATTTCGATGAAGCGCCTGGACAGAAAATCAGGTGCAACCTCCAGGGGTGGAGGGAATAGGGCGGAGATCTTACCGCAATGACGTGCGGTCGAATCGGTCCGAATGAAATGACGGATCCTGCGAGTGACATTCGATATCACAGCACCGGCGGCCGGCGAAACGGCGAATACGAGCTACTAGACCGTTCAAGCTTTCCGTCTATTACACTGACGCTGAAATCCGGATTAATCGTGGGTCTACCTACCTACGTATCGCTCCCGATTATGCGGCCATCGTCGAATAAAGACCACGCTCCGGCGATCTTCGCGATACTATTCGTCTTACTTTACTTTATCGACCGGGAGAACTATATTCAACCGTGAATGTGAACTTCTCGACAAATTCGATCCCGACAAAGGGTTGGTATTTTAATCGATCGTTGTAGAGTGATCTATCAAGCTACAGTATATTCCTCGATTCCCTTTGAATCTGAAAATAGTCGCAGTGAGTTTCTTCAAACTCTTAACATGTTATTTTCATGAATTAAATAATATAATTTTAATTCTCTTCAATCGCCCATTCAAGGTATATGAACATCTCGACAAATTCGATCCCGACAAAGGGTTGGTATTTTAATCGATCGTTGTAGAGTGATCTATCAAGCTACAGTATATTCCTCGATTCCCTTTGAATCTGAAAATAGTCGCAGTGAGTTTCTTCAAACTCTTAACATGTTATTTTCATGAATTAAATAATATAATTTTAATTCTCTTCAATCGCCCATTCAAGGTATATGAACATCTCGACAAATTCGATCCCGACAAAGGGTTGGTATTTTAATCGATCGTTGTAGAGTGATCTATCAAGCTACAGTATATTCCTCGATTCCCTTTGAATCTGAAAATAGTCGCAGTGAGTTTCTTCAAACTCTTAACATATTATTTTCATGAATTAAATAATATAATTTTAATTCTCTTCAATCGCCCATTCAAGGTATGTGAACATCTCGACAAATTCGATCCCGACAAAGGGTTGGTATTTTAATCGATCGTTGTAGAGTGATCTATCAAGCTTAGTATATTCCTCGATTGCTTTTGAATCTGAAAATAGTCGCAGTGAGTTTCTTCAAACTCTTAATATGTTATTTTCATGTATTAAATAATATAATTTTAATTCTCTTCAATCGCCCATTCAAGATACGTGAAATGAGATAATCTCCCTCCCAAAAAATGAAATGCCATGTCCTCGATTTTTTCCGAATCTGGAAATAGTTGTGGTGATTTTCTTTAAATTTCGTTAGCACGTCATGATCAATGAATTAAACATACAATTTTAATTCCCTTCAATAGTCCATTCAAGTTCAACGAATTAGGAATGTGAAGCAAGATAATTTTTCTCCAAAAAAAAAATGAAATGCATCATGTTTTTCAAAGTGAATTTTTCGCACTTCTTTCGATGAAAAAAAAATTCTACTTTCTAATTTTTTTCTTTCCAATTTGGATGTCGTCGGTTTTTAAGCTTGTTTAGTCCAAGTTAATTAAGGCCCCACGTTCGAAAATTCACTTTTCGATAATAACAAGAACTACACGTCACAGAGAGAAAGACATGGCCAGAGAGAAAAGTTTCCAGATCGAAATATCCGGGTAAAAGAATCGCGATTACGAAAGAAACGTTCGAGACACTCGCCAAGGGAGCCCCCCTCGCGCGCAGAAGCTGAAGGAAAGCACACTTGTTACGGCGGGGATCGTACGATCGAATCATTAATTGATTTGATTGATTGTATCTGTAGACGTTGACGGTTGCACATGTTGAATAGGCAGCCGTATCGCTGGCTGGACTGCGGTATGTCCAGAGGATTCGTACGTATCAAGCCCATTCCTACACCATTGCAAACCAAGTTGACCAGGGGAGTGAGAACGTTGGCGAGAGCGAGCGAACGGGCGCGCGTCGCGTATTCCCACGTGCGTACACGCATCAGCGACTGGCAAACGTGCTCGGTACGAAGCGGCTCGAGCTAGCCCGTGGAGGGCCTAGCACGGTCACACGTGTACGCCGAATGTCATTTGTCATCGTGGCTAATTTGCCACGTTCTGAGATACGGTGACGCCTCTGACGCGGTCATTATTAAGATGCGAATTAGTAACAATTTGCGCCGGATTTAGTCTGGACTTGATCTGTTTATGGCCCACGCGGATTAGGCTTGCGGACCTTGCGCGTAAATCAATATTAACCGGCACGTAGGAGTAGTCCGTCGAGTAGTGTCGTTATCAAACGCACGAGATCACCAAGGTCCCCACCCCCACCCCCACACCCACCCTCGATAAGGATTAGAAACGACAAGCTTAGAATGTCTGGCGTCCAAACAATCCCTGATCCTTCGAGGAAAAATCTTTCGACTCTCTCTGTGGAGAGTAGTAGTAGAGTAGTAGTAGAATATGCTTGTTAGCCAAGAGCAAATCAATCGTACGTGTACGTGTACGTGTATCAAAATTACAGTGGATAGATTGGTAATTACTGGATATACAGTACTCATGGATCACACACGTGTTATATTTTTAGTCACTCAAAAAACAACGACTATCTGTTTATTTATAATGTAAGGATCAAGGTGTCGTTAGTCGAGTTGTACGAACAAAAGAAAAATATAGAGCGGGAGATTAGATCTCTCCAACAGTGTGTGTGTGTGTGTAAAATAGCGCCCTCTGCCAGCACGGAGCACTTTATCGAGCATCAAAGATCAATAATTATCCTCGGCAAAGCCTCTGAACATGAAGAACGTCCTTCCAGAATACAAGCCCAATTATCCGCAACAACCGCAGCGGTGTGTAATTCCTGCAGGAGTCGGGCGAATTTTTTTTCCCGCTGCTTTCCGCATGGTTTAAGGACATCCGGCAAAGTTTACCGAAGAATATGCCAACAACAACGCGACGCGAGGGTGTATATTTCTTGCTAATAAGAGGAGGGAAAACACAATCGGGAAACGTCGCGGGAAAAACCAAAGCGCGGTGTAAAAACCGAAAAGGGGTACACGGAGGGTAAAAGGAGAAGCTCTTTCTCTCTCTCTCTCTCTCTCTCTCGTAGCAGAGATAGAGAGAGAGAGAGAGATAGAGAGAAAGAGTTAGGTGTGAGTCTGCGTAGCGTTGGCATTGGTTCCAAGGGTGGCATTATATTGCGGGTTGTCTCGCTTCAGAAACTTTGCACTGTGGTCGCAACGAGGAGCTGGACGCGAACAAGGGGGCGAGAGTCGTGAAGCGGGGGCAAACTGGGAAGGGTGGAACAGAAGTGGTGGCCGGACTTTGAATACGACCATTCTTTACGACCACCCCATGCAAAGATCGCCCGCACGCCGGTTGGTATTTACCCAGCGACACCGACTCGCGGAACCGTTTCGTGAATCGAAGCGAAACAGACGGAAAGAAGAAAGGAGAGAAACCGGGACGGAGGGGGGGGGGAGGGGAGGGGGAGAAGATGGACATCGGTAGTGGACAGAAGAGTGTGAGAGAAAGAGAGAGAGAGAGAGGGAGAGAAGAGGTCGCGCGTACCAGGGACCAGGAGAATCGCGGAGAAGTCCAAGGGTGGTTCTCTCTGACTGCTACCAGTGTGGTGGTGATGCTTGTGGTGGTGGTGGTGGTGGTGGTGGTGGTTGGGCCGAAATAGAGAACGTTCAGCGAAAGAAAGATGGTAAGAGGAGAGCCGAGGGGGAACGGGGGGAGGAAGAGGGACAAGGGAGAAGTCAGAGAAGGAAAGACGAAATAGCGGGAGGCACGAGCTCGAGGGAGACCGGTTCGAGTTGGCGTTTCTCGTTTCGTCGACCGGCGAAACCACCCCCTCTGCCGCCTAACGTCGGCACAATACGTTCTACCTACCCTCGCCAGCGTCCATAGACTGGACACTGCATTGTCTCTGCTGAATGGGGTCTTGCAAGATTTATTTCGTATATTTCACTTGCCGTTTCAATAGCGCGATAGCGGCTCACGCGCTCTCTGCCTCGAGTATCGCCTTCCAGCTTACCACCGCCTCTCCCCTCTCTCTCTCTCTTTCTCTCTCTCGTTCTCTCTCTCGTTCTCTCTTCCCCTCGTTCGTTATTAGCTTTCTCTTTATCGACCACCCATCCCCCGTTTCCGCCGGCTCGCCTCTAAGAAGCAACCTCCACCAACGGTTTGACCGACCTGACGCTTTGTCGACGTCCAAAGCCCTTCCCCGAGCTTAATACTTTCGCGAGTGAAGCGAGACACCGCGGCTGCGTCCCGCACTTTTTCGATCGTCGCTGGATTAACACGGCGAAACCAATCTCTCCTCGAACGAGGTATAAATTTCTCTTTCTCTCGTGAAATAAAGAAAAAAGAAAGAAGAAAGAAAAGAGAAGAAAACGATATCCTTACGTATTTATAGGGCTTAAGAAAAAAAAAAAAATTAATGGGAATCCACGTGCCACGACAGAGTGAGCTGTGTCGAGGGGTGTCGTTGTCTAGGCAGGCAAAAGACCTTCCCCCGTTATGTTTAACCGTACCAGCTATCATCCTTTCCCCCCTTGTGCGATCTCTTTTTCCCATTTCGAGTCTCATCCCCTACTGCCATGTCTACACGTACATTCCTCCATACTCGACTATTCGTATCGAGGTCGATTTATTGCTCAGCATGGACGAAAGAAAGAAACTTGGTAAATTTGGAAGGTTATCGCAAACAGAGTCGCGAGCGTGGACTCTGCAATTTAAAATTTGTAGGCCACGTTTGCACGTGTAAAATTCAATCTGCCGGTGGTAGCGAGAATTTCTGATAAGCTTAACAAACCATAAAATTCAATGAATTCGTCGTTCGGGCGCGCGTTTTGCATAAAAATTTATTAACGGACCAGAGGCCTGCCGACATTTAAGATAAGACTTACACACACGGCGAATGGAAACTCGAAGAGATCACGCCGGGTGCCCGACGGTGGCGCAACGTGCCCGCGGAATAGAATTTCAAGAAGAAAATGCCGGCCAATCACGTGAAACTGTATCGAGAATAATGAGATGAGCGAGAAGCACGAGGATCAATTTCCACGAGCAGTTTTTATCGCCCCCCGTGGATCGGGCAGTTCGAGGGTACAGGAGGGGAGGGTTAGAACAATACCGGCGTTATCGTCGGTCACAAATTAAAAATAATTATTTTTTAAGGCTGATTCTTAATCAGGAAGGGGGTAGATACACGCAGGGGCTGTTTTCCCCGAGAAAAGACCGGCCATTATCCCTCCAATAAGATTCTTGTCAATGAAATATTAGCTCTTTCGCAGATGTAAGAGGCTTCCTTTTATTGCGCATCAACTCTTCCCCCCCCCCCCACCCCCTTCTCCGCACCTTTAAGTCGCTTTTATTCCTCGAGAGATAATCGAGGCTTCCCGTAAGCCTTGATTCAAACGCCTCACGTGTCTCCTGACACTTTGCCTGACACGACGATGGTGCTTTAAAATTATAATTTCTCACGTCCCGAACGAATCTCTCTCACTCGCTCTCGTTAATGAAAATGCCTTACGTTTTCAAAAGAATTGACGATTAAAAAGTGATCCCCCCCCCCCCCCCCCACCACCCGGTACGCCAAGTTTTTTTTTTTTCCCCCTTAGCGGCCATTTCCGAGGCATTAGGTTCGTTATTTATGGACTTTCATTAAGATAAAGAAAAGCAAAGGGAAGGGTTGCCATCCGCCCAACCATGGCGTGTAATTATTTTCACGAAAGGTCTAGTTGTCTTCCCCGAAACGTTCTTCTGCCGGGGAGAAGTTTCTCAACGAGGGAAGGAGGGGCCGAGTAAAAACTGACGCGAGTAAAGTTCGATCTCTCGTTCGATCGGTCGTCCCTGCCTTCGAAATTTTCCAAACGACAACTTTTATTTGGTCTCATCCATCTACTATACTACTCATTCAAAATCTACTATCTTGTTCATTCGATCTGTAGCGACCTCTACTTCGAAGAATTTAGATCAACGACATCTATATTCATTAAATTGTTCCGTCGAGATGTGTATTTAATATAAACAATAGAATATTTAAAAATTGTTAGTAATTTTATTATCACCATGGAAAT
>NW_025110196.1:116097-119884 GCF_011392965.1 Frieseomelitta varia | reverse complement strand
TATATATATTGTAACCATAGTAGAAATTATTCATTCGTTATTTAACTTTCATTATTTAATCTTCGTTAAATTATTAGTAATATTGATAATATTTTTATATAAACTACTAAACTTAATTACGGAGTTATTATTATTATTTATTTACTATTATTATTTATTTGTAGTATTGTGATATTAAAATTTATTTATTACCATAATCACTACAAATCGTATACTAATTGCGACATCTCTGATCTAAAAGGTCCACCGACCTATATTTCTATTGCTTTATATACTTGCTATTTTTATTATATACTGCATCTTTTATATTTATATACCTGCTATATTTATTTATATACTATTTTATATACTTGTGTACGTGTATGTGTATGAGCCCGCCATGTAACAGTTGATCGTCACTTTTTGTATTCCACGTTACAGCATCCTCGTATGGTGAACACGTGTCCAAACGATATTAAATATTTAATGCAATACATAGATGATAAAAGGATTCGTTTAAGTCAAACTTTGCAACCAACGCTAGTCAAACTTCACTTGATTGAACCAGCTGACTTTCATTCACTGTTGGAAGCATCAAGCCACCGATCTAATATCAACTCGTACACCTAATACCGTGGTACTCGGATCGATTCGACGATCGACAGAGCGCAATCTTACGCCGGCCAGCGTACAGTTATATAAATAAAATCGCTATCGTTAAATAAAATCCCTCGAGCGTCCCTCCCTTATCTCGGGTGGACGGGCGGGAGGATATTTTCGCGCGGTATAACTTTGCGAGCGAACGCGTTTCATCACGTTTTACACACAAGTGTTCGAACCCCTGGGAAGTTTTCATTTGTTCCAAGTTACGAACAGGTTCACAGCGATTGTTCTGGCTGGGTCAGGACGGCGGACGAAGGCAGTGAAATTGAATGCGACTCGCGAGAGAAAGGGTGTGGGCGAGAGAAACGTTGAAGTGGAGGTGACGTGAAGGCTACCACGGCTACCGGACCCGTCAACCGTATCTTCGGACGAACATTGGTCAGCACTAGGTGCACGCTCGACACATAGACGTGCTTTCCCCCTCGTGCCCGCTATCTACCATCGGGGAGAGAGAGAGAGAGAGAAAGAGTGAGAGAAATGGCCGGGGTGGGATATACGCGCGCGTCCATTGTCCCGTGAACTTTGAAACAACTTTCGGCGAAAGAGTTCCTCCGCCATCGGAATGCACCGACCGTGACTGCTCTGTAATTGACGGAGAACTTTGAAAAATCAGACCGCGGGATTGATCGAGTGTTTCGCTAACCCCCCCCCCCCCCTCCTTGTTCGAACGAGAGGGAATTAGTTTGTACGGTAACAGGATTACCTGATGAGGAGTGAGAGACTCAATCGTAGCAGCGGCGAATTTTCCAAACGTTTGAAATTCTTTGAAATTGGAGGGATTGTCTTCGAGTTCACAGGGATAGTAAAAGTTTCTTTCCTCTCGGCAACATTTTTCGTATCATTCATCAGGAATTTATTTACTGGTGAAGTATCGCTTCGATTAAAATGATACAGATATTCGTGACGATCATTCTGTTTTAAGTGGTATTCAGCATGAAATTTTCGATTATATTATATCTCGTGTATGACTTCGTTTAGAGCAATCGCCAAGTACAGTATATAGAAGTCAATGACACATATACTACTCAGTTTTTCTGAAAAATTTTCTTCACTTTCATTTTGTAAACTTTCGTAAGAAGCAATAAGAAGTTTGTGTGAATTATTCCGAATTAATCGAGTAATAATTTGACGAATGTATTCGATGATAATGCCTCTCAATTCTCAAGAATTTCTTCCTTTGAAATTTTATTATTCCTCTTACGTCGTTATGTTATATCATATCGTGCAGCATTATATATCTGCGTTCATTGTAATTATCAGCAATTATAAAAAAATTTTATAATTTTAACTGTTAGCTAAATTTATGTGTATAATGTCTCCTTACAGAAGATAGTCGAGTGCAAAGGGTTAAAGGACTCAAATTTACATTTCCTTCGTTTACTTACTTACATTCTTCTAATTATTTACTTACGTTCTTGCACTACATTATTTTCGCAACGCTCTAAAAACTTGAGTGCACGTTTGTTTAATTCCCACAAAAATGCACAAAAAATATTGAAAAAACAATGTTAAAACCCTAAGATGTTAATAATCTTGTGGTATTATGTACAGAGTGAATAGAAAAAAAGGGTTCATAACTTCTAGAATAGACAGCACTCACCGAAACATGAAAAAATGTTCCAATAATTAATAATTTCAAAATTGAAACAAATTTCTTTGCTTAGAAGAGAATTATCATACTGTAGTAGTCATCACAAGTAATAGTTTGCCTTATAATTTCTTCTTTTACTGACTTTACAAGAGATTTTCTAAGTGTCTTCCTTCCATTTCTATACACGCTCGACACTCTTGTATTAAAGAATCGCATACTCTTTCAAAGACGTGTTCTAACTTTATCACAAGCATTTCAATCGAAACAAAAAAATCGTTTATAACTTTAAAATTATTAATCTTTTTATTAGGATTTCATGTTTCGGCGAGTACTATCTATCCTAGAACCCTCTCTTCTGTTCGCCCTGTATACATAACTGTTGATGGATTACAAGATATTGCAGAAGATTGAAAAGTAAGTACCGGAGGGAATAAGTCGTTTGTAAAAACGAAATCAGATTTTCTCTCCGTTTTTCCCTCAAACGTTATCCAACAATTTTTCCAGTAAAGGGAAAAGAAAAATAAATAAAGCAAATAGCCATACTCGGGGAAGAAGCGTTTGAAAAATTCCGAAGAAGAGGCGTATTGTTCGCCGGTGCTATGGTTCGATATGGCTGGACAAGATGGCAGCACTGCACGGCGTGCACGGAATTCATTATCAGCGTATCGCGTTCATTTCAAATTCAACGTGCTCCGTTTCACGTACAGGCAGTTCGAAAGTATCACGTTTCGCGTGAATTGTCGAAACGCGGCGGAGACAGTTTGGAAAAATTCCTCCGCGCCTCGCGTCGTCATACGCGTCTCTAATTACTATTTCTTCTTTTCCTTTTTCACCGAAGCTGCAACATCTTTGCTCTTCCGTTTCGCGATCAACACGCAGTTCTCGCGCTGAATGAAAAAAAAGGAAAAAAAAAAAAAAAAGAAAAGGAAAAAGGAAGGCACAGTTTCAACTTTTGCAATGAATGTGCGCGAGTCTCCTGCGAGGAGACGCATCGTGCATTCACACTTGCCTTACCGCGCCTGCTAAAAATGTTATTTCATTCACAGCAATTTTGAATGAACACGAACGCGACGAATGTCCCAATAAAACCTGGCCTGTTTCAATCATCGTTGTTAAAACGTTCTTTCACTGCGTCATGGATGCGGCTGGAGTCTCAATAAAAAACAAGATACGCTTCCGTTTCAGAGAAGTTCCTCGGCAAAAGATGAGCATTTGTTTTATTTATTGAAACCACGTAAATCTGAAATCGTACCGAATGAAAGGCCGGCCGTGCAATCGAATAATTTGAAAAATATTGCCACGTAATGAATTAACTCGTGATTAACATCATCATTCTGCAATTCTAAAATCATCACTTTGTCCCGCCTTGAGTTAGAAACTCGATTTTTTCTTTGGAGCAGCAGTTATAACAAATGTAACGAAATATAGATGAACAAAGGTATTAGAACAGAAACAGATGTAACGACAGAATTTACAGCCGATAGATTCCCCACAGAGGGTGAAATTTGATCTTCTAATTATTAACAGTGAATCTTTTACATTTCTTTAAATAAA
>NW_025110196.1:114183-115896 GCF_011392965.1 Frieseomelitta varia | reverse complement strand
AATAATTTACCATCAGCTGTTTTAAATACCGGGAAAGTCAAAAATCTACGTGTTTGCCAAATATAATTGTCGAGGGATCATTCTGACCGAGGTTGGCCGTTCGAGGCGTTAATTATATCACAGTGGAAGACAGTCGAAGACCGTTTGGGAACCCAAGCGTATTTGCACGGAAAAGATCCATAAACGGATACCGGAATCAGCCCGGTCAAGGAGTGCTGGTAAGTCATTTCGAAATAATAGTGGTAGGCGGGTGTTATGCGAGTTTAAGGTCTCGGCCGGTCCTTGCGCGAGGGCGAAGGTGGCGAACGACAGTTTAGGGGTGTAAGACAGGCTGACCTCGGGTCACGACCCCCATTTATACTCTATTACCACTACATTAGTCTCCACTCCGGCGATTTATGATCCTTGTTCGAGTTCTAGGCTGACCGAAACTTTAAATCGATTCCAGAACGTGAAACTCGAACTTCCATCGTTGGCCGCACGACGTTGCAAACTTCTCGCATCTCGCGAGTAATTTTATCTTAATTACCAGGTGTGTATGCCTGAATATCTGAACGAAAGAAAAGTGGAGAGGAACTGATCAAATCGCTCGAGATTTCCGCAAGGACACACAAGAAATACACATCTACGCCATCGAATAACTAGCGAGAGAATCGTGCTGATAATTCGAAAGAAGGAAATCGATAGAGGTTCTTGTTTCACTCTCACACCCTCGCCCCGTAATTTTTAATTACCGTTATCTCAGAGGGTGGCGCGCGCGCGCGCGCGCGCGCGAGAGCCATCCTGAGATATTTCTCCCTGCTACTCATTCCGGAATCACAGACCGATGTAAATTACCACCAGCCAGCCCGGGGACTCTATCTTCTTTATCTACCGAGTATTTTAGCGGTTATTTTTTCCGGTTTCCGACCACCCCTCCCGCGGCCGCCGCGACGCAGAAATGGAATTAGCCGCGTTAAACGAAAAAATTTTTAATTATTCCTTATCGAAAAGCGATCTGACTACTACCCTCCTGGCCCCACCTCGCCTCAACCACCCTACCTCCCGCTCCGTCATCTTACGGGGACACGTAACTCGGTGTACGAGAGGACGCTGCGACGTTAATGCTCTCGTAATTCACCGTTCCTCTTTCGTGTTACGTTCCGTTCGCGCTGTGCGCGATTTCGCGATGCTCCGATGATCGATGCGGGGACGTTGCCAATTGCAAAATTTCAGAGAAATCTTAATTGGAACAGGGGATCACTCGGCCGAATCATTTCGAGAAACAACATTATACAACGTTGATTCATTTGGGTTCATCTCGAAGCTTGAAGTCTCTTTTTCTTTTCAGAATATACCCGTTTTTGCATGTTGCAGCAGGTGAGAAAGTGGACACTTTTTATTATTGAAAATTAAAATGTTGTCACAGCTGTCTTTTCATGCTTTTTTTTCGAATCTACGACGGATTTGAAGATTAAAGCTTCCCCTGTTGTACGATGATCATTTACAAATGTTACTACGGAACCATGAACGTTGAGCTTTGAGAAATCCAAGAATTTTCGTCGTTACGTTCAAGTTTATTTTACAAAATTGTGAAACTTGTGAAATTGTCAAACTACGAAATATGTTAATGCAGTGTCAGTGCGAGTTTTTAACTGTGTATATTCGTTTAAAATTAACTTACAAATTTCCCGAATCTGGAAATTTAATAAAAACCACCCCCCCCCCCCCCCC
>NW_025110196.1:112796-114110 GCF_011392965.1 Frieseomelitta varia | reverse complement strand
AATTAACTTAAAAAATTCCCGAATCTGGAAATTTAAAAAAAACCCCCCCCCCCCCCCCCCCGGAGCCGTGTTATCCATCCGAAAGTCTTTCGAAAGTTTCTGTCGAATTGAAAACCATGTAAGATGATTAATCGATATTCAAGGACAGTGGAGCGATATTCAGGAACAAAGTGCAAGGGAGGTTTGAGGAGCGTCGAAAGCGAAAAGCGGGCGTCAAGTATCGAAATCAACGGTGACAAAGGAGGCGCGTCGCGCGTATTTTAATAATTCAGAACGTTTGATGGAACACGAGGAGACAAGGGGACTTATTAGTTGGCGAAAGCGATAAAAAAAGAACTTATTACTTATCCAGCCCTTGCCGCGTCGCGCGATCCGCGCGCGTCGCCGAGGAATATTCATCGGGAGGGTTCATTGGTCGGTCGCCGCCGCGCGGTGAAAAAGCAGCGAGATCCGGACACACGCGCAAGAGCACAAGGGAGGCTGTCAATTGCCGAATATTCATATTGAAAGGCGCTGATAGGTCGGGCATCAAATATTCATCACTTTCCGAAAGCCCTTACCGAGTTATTCCGCCAAGTCGTTTACCTATTATCAACCATGCCAGGATGAATCGATGCGCCAGAAAGAAGAAATTCAATTCCCATTCCCCTCCGCCCCTGTCGTCGTTTCCTCTCTTCTCTTCACGCGCTCCCTACGCTCGCAATTTCCTTATCTAACCCGGACCAATGAAACATCGCGAAATATTACAACCAGGGGTCGTTACAACCGGAATGAAACAAAAGTCAAAGTAGGATGATAATTTTTTCTTTTGGCAGAAATTATTTTCAAACAACGATTACAGGTTTCGAGAAAAATTGTTTCAATTGCTAACATCTAATTATCGTCGAGAGAAATTTATCTCGATCGCTTGCAATAGTTCTCGACGAGGAAAACTCTCTTTCGATCGCGAAAAATTTTTTTCCTGACTGTAAATGACGATTACAGGTTTTGAGAAAAATTGTTTCGTTGCTAACAACTAATTATCGACGAGAGAAATTTATCTCGGTCGCTTGCAACAGTTCTCGACGAGGGAAACTCTCTTTCGATCGCGAAAAATTTTTTTTTCTGACTGTAAATAACAATTACAGGTTTTGAGAAAAATTGTTTCGTTGCTAACAACTAATTATCGTCGAGAGAAATTTATCTCGATCGCCTGCAACAGTTCTCGACGAGGAAAACTCTCTTTCAATCGCGAAAAATTTTTTTTCTGACTGTAAATGACGATTACGAGTTTTGGGAAAAATTGTTTCGTTGCTAACAACTAATTATCGACGA
>NW_025110196.1:38171-112690 GCF_011392965.1 Frieseomelitta varia | reverse complement strand
AAAATTGTTTCGTTGCTAACAACTAATTATCGACGAGAGAAATTTACCTCGATCGCCTGCAACAGTTCTCGACGAGGGAAATTCTCTTTCGATAGCGAAAAATTTTTTTTCTGACTGTAAATGACGATTACGAGTTTTGAGAAAAATTGTTTCGTTGCTAACAACTAATTATCGACGAGAGAAATTTATCTGGATCGCTTGCAACAGTTCTCGACGAGGGAAACTCTCTTTTCAGTCGCTGATGATAGTCATCGAGATTTATTTCGGTTAATTTCCGCGAGATTCACGTCAGAATGTAACTCCACGGTTTTTACAATATTTCAACGCGGTTGTTTCGGTCGAATTCGAAACGATATTTTACACTTACGCTACCACGAACGACTCGAATGGAGTTTTCGTCGATGAGGACTGTTGCGAGCAATTGAGATGAATTTCCCTTATCGATAACTATTACAAGGGAACCGAAATGGATATCCCCCTCGTCCATAATGATCATCGGCAACGGAAAGATTGTTCTGTCGCTTGTAATTGTTACTTGTAACGGAAACGTTCGTGTAATATTTTTTTTAAAGGTATTCTTCACATTTTGAGATTAATATTCCCAAGATAGATGAGAAACAAAAGCATCAGTCACTGATTTCTTCGTAAAAATTTTTGTCATAACTGTTATTTTTCGCCGAGTATCAGAAGTAAGTAATGTCGTTTTCTTCAAATTTAATAAACATTGCCATCTCGTGACAATAATTTAACTTATTATATACAATAATTATTATAATTTTATGTACAATAATTTAACTATAACATAACCTATAGTCTAGTTAAATATATTGTCATTTAGCTTATTATTAAATTAAAAATGTATTAATTCTGAAATGAAATAATATTTTGTACAATGTCAAAAAACGACATTATTTATGGGTTACCCCTAATATATTACTAACAGTATGGAACCGTTCACGCGCAATTTCACCCCGCCGACTACAATATACTTTTGCAAAGTATTAGCGTCGTAATAAAAATTACAAATTAACTGTTTCAAAACAGCGTGACAGCAGTAACTAAAAAATTGGAAGGCTGAGAGTCAAAAAACGAGCGAAATAATTTGACAAAGTTGAATGAAAAATCTTGCAAATCTTGTGCAGCTCGATCGGTAAAATCCCGTCTACGAAATGTATCAGACGTAGACAAGAATATTTTCATTGAATTTCTCAATTGTCTGCGGTAATAAAGCGCGTACCTAGAGAATGAATATATTCGCGTACACAGTGTAAAGCAGTGATGATCGTGTTTCAGTAATGGGATCCTTCGAAAGAAATTCTTCTGTTACGTACGTATATATATATATATATATGTGTGTGTGTGTAGACGCGCGTTGCACACGCCTCCGCGCACACATATCAACCGTTCAATTAACAAAGTCACGCAGCCACAGCACGATGTTAAAAGATAACTTTAATTAAAATGAATTAAACGCAATCTCTCCCGAACGGAGAAGGATATTTCCGCCTCAAAAGATACAATTCAAACGGGGCTTCG
This sequence comes from Frieseomelitta varia, assembly GCF_011392965.1. Taxonomy (NCBI): domain Eukaryota; kingdom Metazoa; phylum Arthropoda; class Insecta; order Hymenoptera; family Apidae; genus Frieseomelitta; species Frieseomelitta varia. Next base: position 111,154 of record NW_025110196.1, on the reverse strand, counting down.
CAGGGGCCGTGTTCCTCCCGCCTCCTCCCTCACCGTTACATAATTAATTACGCCAGTGTAAACATGTTCTTACGTTTCAAGTGAAAAGTAACGCGAACGAGTCCGAGCTTTCGAAATGTGTACGAATTGGGCTGAGGAACAGGCTTTTGACCGTTGCAACTTTTCTTCCTGTGTGTGTGTGTGTGTATTCCGTGGCAGATGGGGAATACACGGTTCTCGTACGAATTTTTTGCAGTTTAACTTAGTCAAGATTCTGAGCCAAAAGCTCTCGCGTTTGAAAGATATGCGAAATCGAGTTATGAAGGCAAAAAGTACGGGTGATGATAGAATTTCCTGGCTGTAAATATAGAGAATATTTGGAAATGACTTGAAGCAGAAAATTATTGTTACAGTGGAAATTTCCGCGTTACAGGCAGCCACGTTGTCAGACGAATTTACGAAACCAGAGAATATAAGCTACAGTGTTTAGGTTTGAACAGAGTTATGTGATAAAAAAGACGTGTTAACCTTTTCCTAAAGTTGAGAGACCTTTCCTAAGGTCGAAATTAGTATTATTTATTAATATTATCTTTTTAGTTTCTAAGAGAATTCTAGTTAAAAGATATCTGTTCTTGTAAAATTTTTAATAAAAAAAAAAAGTGCTACACTATTGAACAGTCTTCTCATAGGGCAGATAGATTTTAAACTCTATATAATAAAAGTTCCACGAAAACAAGGTATTTTAAAAAATTTTTTTAAATAAAAATCCACTTTTATATCCGCGTGCTGTTCATTAAATAGTAAGCTTTTTTTAATATTGATGAGCAAATTATCTGTTCCTCCGACAGAAAAATTTCTATTTTTATATTTTATTAGTTCTGTTCTGAAAATTTTTCTTTTTAAGAAAATGTCTGTCACGCCGTGGCTTGTTACGTAAAAATACTATTCGAAAGAGTTCTACGATCCATGTTTCAAGTGGAACACCTATTTAAAAGTCCCTTGACTTTTTCGACCTCCGAATAAATTATCTCACGCGTAATCGCGGGGCTGTCTGTCGCATTGTCGCAAATTTTCTCCCCCAGAATCGAATTTCGGACCGCGATAAAGAATTGTAAAGAAAAAAAAGAAAGACACGACTCATTAAAACTTGAAACAAATGATTAATTAATACTTAGTCAATGAAAGCGCGAAATTGAGCATTGAACGGACAATGATTTTTTTAACGCCGATTGCTACGAATTCCAGGCATCGATATTTCCAGCTTTCAACGTGAACGTAACAGCAAAGGTGACCCAGATCGCGATAAACGTACACGTAAACGACTTTAGGAAGCATTGCTCAACCCGCACGGTGTAAGATGAAAGATAAGAAAGGAAAAAAGAAAGAAAGGGAAGAAAGGTCTTCCATAAAATCAATTTGAATTTCCATATTAACGTATTAAGAGCATAAATATTAATATATGCACGCCGCGTGCGAGGGAATGCTCGCGTAATTAATTAATTATATATATATATCGTGCCGGTAATATTTATTGAGGATGGCTGAACGTATAATTCAACAAATATTAACGATTAATCAAACCTCCGTTAAATGCAAATTCGTCTTTCGATGAAATTGATTTCACAAAATTCGTTCCAATTCGCTCACTCTACTTATTCGATACAATACGTATTACATATACCTAACGTGATTCTGGAACGATATTAAGCTTGTTAATTAGAAATCGGCGTTTATACTGCCGTTTTAATTGCCACTGTTTTCTTTTTTTCTTTCTTTTCTTTTAACTCGCCATAAGCGAAATTCATCGCTAATTGATTATTTTCTTGTTAACGCAGCCACTCATCCTCGTGCATAAAATTAGCGTAAATAGGACTGATGATAATTGACGGAGTAATAATCGGTGTTGATCATTGAAATCCTACCTTTTTCGATGATCGCCGATTAATATACCAACAAGCACGCTCGAAACTGCCAATTAAGTTTCTGAAAGAGAAAAGGAAAGAAATCGTCAGTTTCACACCTCGGTAGCAAAGCAGCAACGATTTAACAAGTCGCGATTCGCACCGCGTGTTTCTAATTCTTCTTGCTGCAATTAGAGATCATTGCAAGCAAATTGGCGGAAAAATTTGGTCGAGTAAAGGCAAAGTTTTTCCGAATGGAATTTGCAAATCGCGAAACCAAACCTACAATCTTTGCCGATGTCAGATTTGTTTCGCTGCAAATAGATTTGTATTGCTATACGTTCTATTACTTCGATTAATCGTCTGGCATTCTTGACGTCAATCGATTAACTGATGATTTATTGATTAACATTGGTTACCATTAAAAATTCAAATGTATTATTCGCGACAAGTAAGAGGCTCGTCGTTAATACCTTTAGCGACGAATTGTTGCGTGATATTCACGCGTGGAGTGTTTACGGAACATCTACCATGGCGATACTGAAACGAACGTGTTTATGTGGCTGAACTTTCGGTCGAGCGACTTTAGGAGTCACTCTAGTTCATTGTTCGACGAAGAAAATACGTACGTGCGTGTAACAAGGCTTCGTCGGATTGATATTCTAACCTTTCGAATTATTTGATTTGAGATGAAATTCATTCTGTTACTTACCAAAGAAGGTGAGAATATATTTTTCTACTAAATTACAATACTTGTTTCAACGTATCGAAAAAACATTCGCGCTTGATGAAGTTTAGAAGAAATTCTAACGTTTTGCATGATATTCTTATTGTTACGTTGTTTAAGCTTTAATACGATCGCGAATATTTGTATATTTATATGTATAATGTATTATTAGTACAGTAGTGTTAATAAATTTAATAATATTTGTAATGTAACTATATATTTATATATTTATATACTTATATATTTGTCTATTTGTATATTTCTATATATTTGTATATTTGTATATTTGTATATTTATATATTTATATATTTATTTAACTGATTTGTCAATCTGGGATTTGTCTATCCACTTACTTTCAATTTCTCGACACGATCGCACGATTTATGCTATTAAAAATGTCTCGTAGTCGCACCTGACAAATTCATACCAAAGACTGGCTAATGTAAAGAAAGATTTAAATAGTAAAATGCATCGATAGAAACAGGGAATGCATATTGTACGATATTTTTATTAAATTTAAACGAAATTCATATACTTACGCATATAATGCCAGCATTAGTAAATAATATTTATAACATAATAATGCATTACACACTTATATAATTGGTTGATTGTCAGCTAATCTGAGAAATTTCTCGATGCAATCGCACGTGTTACAATCGCGCTGAATTAAATTTAAATTCACCAAGAATTACGGACAAATCTCGCAGTCACTGCCGTTCAAATTCAAATTCGTACGACTGGAAATTGAACGTCTTGGCGTAGGCGAAAGGCTGGCTAATGATAAAACGAGGCTTAAATAATAAAACGCATCGACGGTAGCAGGGGCAAGGGGGTACGGAGGTGGAGGGAACGTTACTTGGTCGGCAATCCATTGCCATTTAGAAGTTTTAATAACATTACGATATATAGTATGCATATAACGTGGCTCCCCGTGGAGTAAGGAGGTAAAAAATCGACAAGAGGATGGAGGAGAGCTCATTTCGCTCCTAAGTCGTTCCACTTGTTCCTGTCCCTCTCGTTTCCATCGTCACCGGCTTTCCCGGTGCGATTCCGCCGGTACTGGTAGGTCCAACGAGAGATAGAGAAGACCACGACGACGACGACGACGACGACGACGACGACGACGACGACGACGACGAAGAAGAAGAAGAAGAAGAAGAAGAAGAAAGTTTATAAAATATTTAAAAGTACGGAAACGTCTCCTATCGCCCGGGGCGATAAATTTCCACTTACATTTTATTTTCGTTTCGTTCGCAATGCTCGACAACGGAGAGTTACGCGGGCTGGTGACACGGGGATGGAACGAGGCCGCCGGCCTCGAGAAGAAAAGAGAGACCGAAGTGAGACGCCGTAGGGAAAAGCTCGAGACGGCCCGAGCTTTTCTTTTCCGCGAGATCTGCTGAGGGAACCGGCCCGGGTGTGGCATTTAGGGAGCACACCGCGTCCTCTCGCTTTAATTATGAACGATCAAAATCACGGGGAAAATTGCTAATGTCGCATGTTGGAAATTTCATCCTTCTGCGCGACCGCGCTTTCTTAGATTATCGTGTAACATGAGTATGTTGCTTATAGATTTCTCCAGAATCGTCTAGCAAACACAGTTTACAGGGAAAAAATTGACAATATTTTTGAGTACGTTCAAATTCGAGCAAGAGTCTTCAAGGTCTTGAAAATTGATTGGCATGAAATAGATAACAAGCGTTGACACGGGGTTTTCAAAACACGATCGACCAAGGACTAAAAACAAATGTGTTAAACAAATTGACAACAATTTTGAGTACGTTCGAACCAGGCGAACTTCAGATTTAAGGTCTTTGTAACTCGACCGAGTTTGCATGAAATATCAAACGTTAACGCCGGTTTTTCAAAACAGGATTGACTAAAGCAAACGTGTGAGAAGAAATTGACAATATTTCTGAGTACATTCTCAAGTGAAACTTGAGGTCTTTGTAAATCGATTGGCACGAAATAGCAAACGTTTTCAAAATTGACGACCAAGGACCAAAGCAAATGCGTAAGATGAAAATTGCAAGGAGGCTGGGCACTCATGATTTAGGATCTTCGATCAAAGAGACGATCCTGCACGTGTCCCAAGCGACCCAAGCGAGGTATTCGTGCCGGGGAAGGTCTCGATGGATTCGCATCGATTTCCATAGTGAGGTGAAGAAGAACAACATTTTTCCCCGTACCGGGACCAGCCACGGGTCTATATGTACATTTTCCGGTTGACGATGCGAGACCTATTTAACGGACGCGAGTCCGGTAATGGGATTCGAACTTGCTACCCCTGGGAGCCATTCAGATCCGTTCGCCTTCACCTTCTTTCACCGCGTTCCACGATGTCCCAACGCGGTGACGAAAAAGTGGAGAAAAAAAAAAGTGGAGAACACGCGGAGAAACTTCGATGGCGATAGCGCATCAGTCACGCGTGCCTCATGCAGAATTTACAATTTATTGCCACGCCGAACGAGAGTATTCGAAGAGTATTTTCTGGTCTAACAAATGCGTGGGCGACAGATTGCTCGAGATTTCCTTGGAAAAATATCTTTTTGTCAGTTTTTAGTCTGTCGGCCTCGAAGAGAGTGGAAAATTTATTTGAACTGTAATCGCGATAGTTGTTCGTCGTATCTCGTTAATCCTTTGGCTGGTGTTGGCGAACATATAAATGTTCAACACCTTAAGCGTTTGTGTCGAGTATACTCGTCGTGAAAAGATGGAATTTGTTTTGTTTAACATCGAGCACGAAGAAAAGAAATTCGCTTTTGCCATCTATTGTGAAATTTAAGTAAAACGATTATATATATATTAGCACATTTTAGAATATTCCAAGGTAACGAAACAAACAAAGAAAAACACGCACTTGGAAATAACAAGAATTGTTCGCAACCGATACAATGGAAAAACAAATTAAATTTTAATTTTGCAAATATTTCAGTTTTCGCTTCTTTTTGTGAATTGATGGAAATTCAAGTCCACGTTTTCTCCACATTTTGAATTTTTAAGGGTTTTCTTTTTTTATGGAATAATTCTCAAAAAATGAAATGCTAATGAACACAGAATATTGGTCTGACGTCGTACAATTCAGACTATTTCAATATATTAAAAGTACCCATAAATAATATCGGTTTTTGACAAGATTTTATTTTATTTAAGAGTGAATACAGTTTTAATCTAGTACAGTAAGCACGCCAAGTGTCAATATGTTTAACTAGAATGCCGGTTATGTTACAATAAATTGAATTATTGTCAGTAGACGACAATATTTATTAAATTCGACGAAAACATGAATACTTATGGACACCCCTAATAATTTCTGAGAAACGTACACCGACGAGATTCTGATTAGTTTGATATACTAACTTGGGAGAAACGCAATACGTTGAACGGAAAATTGAACGAACGATTGAACTTCCGCCGTGTGCCACGTGTCAAAGGGATTAAATTCTCAACCAAAAGAAGCGAATCCGCTGTCTTTCTATTAAAAATGCAGGTTGCAGTTTTGCAACAGTTGATCCGTTCAGTCTACGAAGAAACGAACTAGTCCAGCTAATATAAAAACTTATTAATTACAGCAGGTATACATGGGAGGATTTGCCGGCGCCATTGTCCACGGCGGTTTTCAGGGACAAAACTAATTCCAGATTCGCGGTTCTCGGAGACGCGCAAAACAATACGTGACGTTCAAACGTGAGCGACGATCTCAAGTGGTTTTGGTCGCCGGTCGGTTTGCGGTTCATTTGTCAGGAATCTGTCTCTCCCGTATCAGCGTATCCCTTTAAATTGGACTCGGGCATCAAAAACTACGAGCGCGAGTTTAATCTCGTTTTGCTGAAAAAACAAAAAAGAAAAAAGAAAAAAACGAAAAAGAAAAAATTACCCTGTTTCCCTGGTTTCCTTATCGGGAGCCGGAGGGAAATTTTATCCTCAGAAATTTAATTTTGAATTTGGTAAGACGGAGATCGACGAAACGTTAATTTTGCAAACGTATGATTCACGACAAAGTTGATCGATTTTTAAAATTTTTAGTCTAATCTTCAGACTGATTAATGTTCACGATTTATTCATTTAAAGGGAATTAATAGGCGATGTTCGGTGCAATCGATTAACAGTGTTGATCGTCAATTATACATCGAATCTGGTTACAATTTCATTTAAAATGATTGTAACAAAACGTCAAGAAGTGTAGAAGTATGACGTCTGTCAAACTGCATTAATTTATTTTGAGCTGCTTCGAAATTTATTAAATAAACAAGTAATAGTAAAGGAAAATTTATTTCGTTGTATCAAGCATTAACATTATTTTACTGTTACATTATTGCAAAGTGTTCTCGACTCTTGATCGCGAAAAATAAATCATACGGAAGAGAAGAAAAGAAAAAATTTACGTTAACGAGATATCCAATTGATGACTAAAATTGAAAACAACTTGATCATTAATAACGATGAAAATAAGAATATATACCTATGATTATATAACAGAAGAAATTAAATTAAATTTAAAATTGAAAGTTGCAATTAAATTTCCACTTAAAATTCAGTCGTTAATTGCGATCAAAGATTATTAAAAAAATCTAATCGTCGATCAATTTTTTGCCCAAACTCTACGAAAAGATTACAGGACGTCAAAGCGATCCCAAAAGTCCAATTTGGATAAGATTTATCCGCTCTGTCACACACAAAATACATTTAACAGAAATTTACAATTAACTTACATAGAATGTGGCTCGATTATAGTTAAGAAATTTATCGCGTTAACGTGGAGCTTCAATTTCAACGAAGAACTGACCGTAAAATAGAAGGGAGAAACCTTGCAAAAGCAATAAGGCACGCAAGAGGGTACGCCCCCTTTTCTCACCGGGTCTCTTCCTTTCCTTTCCGCGATAATTTAGCGGTCAGCGAAGATTTAACGGCAAATTAACTAATAATTACCTAGAGGAAGGATGGTGGCGCGGCGAACGTTACCTTAACTGGAATGCGATTGTATTCCCCGAGTTCGATAATGGGAATGCAAAAGCTGCGCGCGAACGCCCCCCCACCGCCATCGCGCCTTCATTATCGAAATAGCAATTAGAATAAATCAAAAGTGCGCCAACTCATATACAATCGAGCCACCAATTCCCGGGGAATTACCGAGGGGGCAGTATGTAAACGCGACTTTGTTTCTCTTACGACGAATTAATAGCAGTTTTTACGAAACGTTTCGGGCAATAAATTGCAATTCACCGGCAGGCCGTCTGGTTGCCTCTCGCTCTCTCGCAGCAAACAGAGTGCGTTTAATGACTGAATTGAACGTGGATTGTATCTTCTAGGACAGGTGTCTGCATTGTCCAACACCAGATCCTATTCATGCGCTGTACAACATTTATTAGAATATAATTGAATAAGAATTTTATTATTTGAATCACTTCAGTCGTGAATATCTTCGTATCGATCTATTTTTTCAAATTTAGTATTTAGAATGAGTAATAAAAATAAACTACTAGTGATAAAAATAAACTAATAGTAATAAAACTACTAGTAATAAAAATAAAGTATTAATAATAATTTAGAGTACTAATCACGAATAACATCCAAGATTACTAATATATAGAATGTTAGAAATATTTCTTTTTTATATTAGACGGTTGGCATATTTGTCAATAACAATAAAAATAATATCCAAGATTATTCGTAGTGTCCTTTTCGACGAGCTGATTTTCTTCACTCGTACGAAGCACACGCAAAAGAAATAAAACAAGAACAAAAATTTTAGATGAACATCGTGAATATAATTTTCGCATTGCCACTACGTCTATCAAACCAGATGTTGATGAATTGGTATCTAAAAGAAAAGAAAAGCTCAGTGTTCTCATTAAAAATTGATATAAATATATTTTTCTAATCAATCCTGTATCGTTTCATTGTAAAAGTTGTTTCAATATCTTCATAAATAATACAACGGGGGTACCTATTAGGGCAATGTCGTTTTTTTCAATTGTAACAAACATTTAATTATGTATATTTAACAAACATTTAATTACGTATATTTTTATTTTGCTTGAAAATCATCCTCATTTTACAAAAAGGAAATAGAAAGTGCCAACGATTACATTATATATTAAAACTGTATTGATTCTTAAATAAAATAAAATTTTCTACAGTATCAAAAAACGATATTACTCATGAGTAAAAAAATATATAAACTATGTACAGCCGTCGACAAATGTTTGTTGAGCCAATGGGAAGATTTAAAAGGTTGAACAACCATGCTCTAGAAGTATGAGCAAAATGAGTGATGAAACATTTAGTGAAACATGGTCCAAGATGCTCACCTTGACGCAACAACTACCAGATTTCTATCATTTCCACAACTCAAACGTCATTTCCAACTCAAAACGAAAATTTGATGTCCACCGATTTACTCGCAATGGACGGTGAACGGTTCAATTTGCGGCAAGAAAAGGAAGAAGCGTAAAAAGTCGGTCTTGGTGCCTCGTAAAAGCTTCATCGAAAGCTCGGGCTCGAAAGAGGAGCACGGTGGTTCCAACCGTGAGCATGTATGTATCGTCAAGTTCATCACTTGTTCAACGAGTCGTCAGTTCAACATGGCGTGTCATAAGCAAATAGGAGAACATCGAAGCGCTCTCTGGAGACGGCCTGTTTCCCGAAATGCATTCTGAATACGATCTACACGGTGGCCGACCGCTATTTCCCGAAGTTGCTTCACCTTTCGTGAGAACGACATCTCGTCGCATGCGTGCAAGAGAGAGAGAGAGAGCCACGGTCGCGTGACCCTTCCGTGTCATCGAGAGAGAGAAGTTGTACAGCACCCCATGGGTGACATACCCGAACCTGAGTATCGGGTCAACTTGAAGAAAATTCGCTTAGAAACCAGACGAGAGAGAGAGAGAGAGAGATCGAACAAGCGATCCTGCATCTCGGACGAAGATAGGAAGAGAGGAGGAAAAATTGGAGAGGAGAGAGGAGAAACGGAAGAAGCGAGGTTAAGTGGGCGAGCATGGGTGAAAGTCGAGAGCATTGTTACCGGATGTCCCTGTTGACGTTGGTCGAAGATCGTGGTAATTGGATAGAAGAGATCGAGCACCCCTTCGCAACACTAACGTCCCCCATGTGTGCACCCGGAAGCGAGCGCTGGATATCTATAGACGTCTCGAGCCGCTCTTTCCCTCGGATACGCTCTCCCTACATTCGAGATCCCGCCGCTATAAAGCTATCGGAGGAAAAACTCGGAGTCATCCCGTGTTGCACGGAACACAGCCAGTCACGCGACTCGTCGCTGCCACCGCGGTTCCCGACGACAATTGAGCCTTATATACACCGTTAATACGTGTTTTATCGTATTTTTACGCGTTATCGTAATCATCGCTTTGTCTGATCGATAGTTTAGAACACGTCGGCTCCACGACGGAAAACCAGAGACCGGTATTAGAATCGGTATTACGGATAAAACCGGTAAAATACCGGTGTTTTTAGGTTACTATTCGATTACGTTTGATGAAACCGAAATGGTGTTAAAACGATGTTAGGTCGGTAGATGTAATTCAGTATAATAATGTAAATAAAATATTAATATATTAGAAAAGGAAAAAGAGACAATGATCAAATGTTTTTATAAAGCTGCCGATAGTAAATTTGATGACGCTTATACACGTATCCTTTATTATTTTTAATACTAATTCATCGTTGTATCTCCATACAATATCAGCCACGATACTCTTACTTAATTTTAAAAAATGACCAATTGTCGCACATCAATAAATCGAAAGAGGAGTTAAAACAACGAATGGAAGAATATTCCGCTAAATTACTTAAAAAAAAAATTACTGGAAATATGCCTAAGCGTCTGCGATATGTTATTGAAGTTAAGGACTGACTAACAAAATATTAATTGTTGTTTATGTTAACAATTTTCAGTTTCAAATATTGTAGTTCTTCAAATGTTCGAATATTTTTGCCACGCTACATTTCGACATAGTTCAGTTTATTGTTTGATATTAAGAAAAGTATGTGCAATAAATAAATAAAATTTATGTTACTATAAACTATAATGAATGTTCTGTTATATTATTAAAAAATCTATTATAAACAATCGAAATCCACAACAATATTTTGAATAGCATGATGTTCGAATATTAATAAGAGTCACTGTACGTAGAAAATGAAAAATGTGTTTTCGTCAATATACCGTACCGATATATATTTCGGTATTTTTACCATTGTGGACATTAAATACCGATAAAATATCAGTATTAAAACCGATTTCCCAAATAGCAGTTATGTTACGATAATATGGGAGCAAATACCGGTATAATACCTAAACCTCACAATATTTCGGTTTTAGTCTCTGGGTATAATACCCAAACCTCAAAATATTTCGGTTTTCAGTCTCTGGTGGAAACTCTTGATCTTTCCTTCACCGTGTTAACCCGTATTAACTCTTTGAACTCGACTGTCTCCTATTAGGGGTTTGTTTAAATTTAACTGACAGCTAAAATTCTAAAATTTTTTATAATTTTAATGAACGTAGGTATAATGGCGTTATATGATGTATGACAGAGGTGGCTAACTGGCGGCCTGCGGGCCCCCACTTTCCTAATCGCTAACCCCCTCCACTGCATCGATCTGTCCAGTTGCTTAACAGGGAAATCAACAGACTGAGAGAGTGGAGTTCGTGCACGTCGAGGAAATTTCAACGTGTGGAGAGATCGATGCAGTGGAGAGGGTAGCGATACTAATCAGAAAAGTAGAGCCAAAGGCCGCCAGTTAGCCACCTCTGTATTAACATATAAAACGCCATAAATAACGTCGTTCTTTTTTTCAAATTTAATAAACATTGCCATCTAGTGACAATAATTTAAATAAAATAAAATTTTTACAGTATCAAAATACAGTATTTCTATGGGTACTCTATTAATATAACGACGTTGGAGGAATGATAAAATTTCGAAGAAAGAAGAAATTCTCGAGGATAGAGGCAGTCGTGAGTGAGTTGAATTTTATACGAATAATTCACATAAACTAAACTTCTTATCGCTCCCTGCGATAGTTTATAAAATGGTGAAGAAAGTTTCCCAGAAAATGGAAAAATGTTATTAACTTCTACATATTATACTTGACATTGGTTGCTTCGAACAAACTCATATACCAGAGGAATATAATCGGTAAAAATTTTATACTAAATACCATTTAAACAAAATGATTGTCTCCGATACTGTATCATTTTAGGTTGCCGATGATTATTAGGTTGTATCAAATAGGTTGCCGATGATACGAGAAACGTTCCGGAGGGCGAAAAATGAGAAATAACCAACGCAACTGAGAAAGGAAAGGCTTTGGGGGGGGGGGGGGGGGAATGTCGGAGAAATCGTTCGATCCAGAGAAATTTAGCACGAAGAGCACAGGATGAAGGGATGAAGAGTCAACAGGGGGACAACGTCGTGTCCAACCATCGGAAACCAGGTCGAACAGTGAGAGCCACTGTACTTGAGCGGCCGACCGCAAGAATTTATCCGGTCAAGAGGGACGGGAGCGGTTGGTTTATCAGTCTAACCCCCTTCCTGGACTGCCGGTCGACTGGACGAACGTTAGAGGGGTTGGCTTAGCACGGCACCGGACAGCACTTGATCTTAGAGTAGCAGCCACCGTCGGTCGGCTCAAACTACCTCCAACCTACTCCTCGACGTTGGCGGTTTTGCTGGCACCGAGAGGGTTAAAGGCTGTCGTGCCAACGAGTTGGGTAAACGGCATTTAATAGAGGATGCTAATGTCGCCCGTGCCACCGGCCAAAACCTTCTGCGTGCTTCGATGCGCTTTTCTTTCCTCCCTGATTCTGAGGCTAGAGCCTCCATCCGTCAAATTGATTGTTTCGTCGAAAATTAAATTTCTGTCGGATCGTGTTCGCGAAGATTAAAAAATTGAAAGGACATTTAACTCTTTAACCCTCGAGAACATATTTTATCGTATCGTTTGCCAGGAAATTTATTTACGAAATGTCGTGAAAGAGCGAATAACGTCACTTCAAATAAAATGATACAGCGTTGGAAATAATCATCCTGTTTAAATGGTATTTGGCGCTAGAAATTTTGTATTTCTTTAACATGTGACTCCATTTATAACAATCGTCAAGTTATAGTATGAAGTTAATGACACGTAATTTCAAACTCTTGAAAAATTTCCTTCGCCATTTCGTGAACTTTCGTATGAAGTAGTAAGAAGTTTTATGCGAAATAATAATTCAATGCTTGTATTCGATGATAATGAGTGTCAACTGCCTCTATCTCCTAAAGTTTTGAAATTTTATTATTCCTCTTACGTCGTTATATTGTATTACATCATCCAATACCGTATAATTACAGAAAGTTTTATAATTTTAACTGTTAGCTAAAGTACGATGTCCCCTTATAGTGCAAAGAATTAATTCAAGCGAATTCATACACAGTGTCTACTATACTGTTCCTCCGAGAATGATGATCAACGTCCTCGACAATTATCATCGACTGTCGTGATACTCCGACGTGATACTTGCATCAAAATATAATCGACAGAGCAGGGTGAACGAGACTCGAAGCGAAATAGTTTGCAACCTCTTTTCTATCACTGAGAAATTCTACCATTTTTCCGTTCCAACCTTCCAATTCCTAAACGCTGTTCCTTAAATAACAAAAGCAACCCTCGACCAACGCGCCATTGGACGATCTTCGCCAGTCGCGATAAAATATCGCGACCTTGTTACCGCTTTTTTTTTCTTTTTTTTTTTTTCATCAGGCATCCGCATCGAATGCGGCGAAGTCCGTCTGAATGGAATTTCAGAAAAAAATAACGGCGCAGGCCGGCGAAGGGTTGGGGGGAAGGGGGAGGGAATCCGAGCAGCGAAACCTTTCAGCGCCTGATTACATCGAGCGTGGAGGCAGCGGCGACATTGTGACCGCACTTAATTCATCCCGGCTTGCACAAAAGAAGTCCTTACCGAACCGGTCGTGTCAGATATCAGGTACGAACGCGGAATCGTTGCTCAGGTGAACCCGCTGCGGTGAAGTCGGAAGTCTCTTTCTATATTGTACGCGGTGAATAATGAGACCACTCAGTCATTCCCTCCAATTTAAGTGTAACGAGCCACACCGATACATTCCTTTCTTATTCTTTTCCTTCGTCTGCAAGCCTGGTCGCGCGCACCCACAGTCTTCGCCCTCCTCCCCCCTCCACACTCCCCCTCCCAACCGCCGCCCCGCTTCCCGATGTAATCCCGCACAATCCAGACATTTTTCACCATTACTCGCGCGCGGTCCGTGGCGATGGCGGCCAAATAATTAATTTCTCACGAAACTAACGAGCGTCGCCTTTTCTCTTCGAGACACCACGTTCCTCAGCTATAGGTAGTTCAACGCGGCCACAGAAAAGAAATCAGTCTGCCGTTCTCTTCATTCCCTTTTTTTTTTTTTCTCCTTCTTCCCTTTTCTTTTTTTTTCCTATCACTCGGCAGAGTCTCCGGCGGGGGGGCTTTAATCACCGCGTATCGACTCCAACCGCGAGTTAAAAAATGTTCGAGAAATTTTGGAAATTGATAATTTTTCTCAAAATAAAAGTTGCAAGAAACTCTCGAAACTTCCGTGAATTCTGCTCGAAGGTTGTAATTACGTATTCCCACGCTGACGTTTGCACAACTCCGGTACAAGTCCACCGGAGTGCGTGCGTCCGATCCGAAAGATCGGTGATGATTATTTTAAGATGCTGTGGCGCAAAACGTGCAAAACGTTGAAGAACTCGCCTCGAATAATTAATATCCACCGGTTGATGTTGAAAATTTAATTCAGCGACTCGCCGGTTGTTCATCCTTTATCAAAGACCCTTGGCCCGACGCGTATTACCGCAGATTCCGCCGCGCCGCGCGGAGGCTATATTTCAGATGGTAAATCGCCGCGGCGCTGCGTAATCCATTAATTTCCCCCTCCTCCCTCCCGATCTAAAATTTACACCCGGCAAAACATCGAACGTTCCTCGTTCCGGGCGATTCTTGGCCCGGCGACACGGAAATGGACGATAGTTTTCGTTAGGCGCGTGAGTCGCGCTCGCCAAGAGACGACGGCAACAACGAGAAGGGGGCTGGGAACCGGTCACTTGGATTTGTGTAGTGCGAACACAAGACGGACTGGCAAATCCACCCTTCCATGGTCTCTCGGCGGATTCTAGCTCGTACATCGTCCCAACTATCGTGAAACAGCTCGCCCTCAATCTGGCTCGCCCCCTCCTCAGAATTACCCTTCGGTGCTTTGCCACCCTCGTAAGGAAGTCGGAATCCACTCGCGCCTCACCCTCTCGAGGAGGCCTTCGATTCTGCGTATTATTCAGCGATTCGTTAACAGCCGGCCGTCCTCGTGGGTGAATGACGCTGGAATCTAAGACCGTGGATGCGATGCAACGATTTGCAATGACCTGGATGCGACGAGTGACGAATCGAAAAGAGTCCTCTTGTAGCATTCAGACTCGAGGTTGACGCGTACTTTCGAGCATTTCTCACCAACTTTGTTTATTGGAGGAAATAACGCACGAAGGTTTGATATTAATTCTATAAAGAAAATTAGAGTTAAAGTCATTGTTAACGCGTTCCGTACCGAATCGATTTTTGGTTACTTTCCGTTTAGGCCTTTATATTATATATTATATTGTAATCTTTATGTTAATATAATATTACGATGTTATATATTATAATGTGTTATAATCTTTATATCAAGATAATATTCTAATATAATTATGATATAATGTTAATTATATTATAATTATGGTTTCTGTACTATTGTAAAAATTGTAAAACATAAAGTACTATTGTAAAAATTGTAAAACATAAAGTACTATTGTAAAAATTGTAAAACATAAAGTACTATTGTAAAAATTGTAAAACATAAAGTACTATTGTAAAAATTGTAAAACATAAAGTACTATTGTAAAAATTGTAAAACATAAAGTACTATTGTAAAAATTGTAAAACATAAAGTACTATTGTAAAAATTATAAAAAAAAAACTTCAGAAGCAAAATTATATTATATTATATCAAATAATTGTAATATTATTTGTCGCTCGTGACAGAAAGATCACTATGGGACGGTCCACGCGGCACGGAACGCGTTCAGAAAATGACAATCGGTAGCTAGATTTCCAAGTTATTACTTAACATCTCGAAATTCCGAAAGGCATAATTAAAAAAAAATGTAAAACCCAAATGCAACTTTGTTTCACCACGTATCACAATAAACACTCTACTTTGGATGTTTTATATATTTCTCCGTGTTATGTGCATTTCTGCGACTCCCAATTTCCCATAAACAAAACGCATAAAAATCCGCGCCTCTGTCGACAACATCGATATTCACGTATGGTAGGGTTTTTCCACTTGAATCAACAGAAATTTTTTTTTTTTTTCTCTTTTAAGCAGTCGAAACAAATTGCAGTTGGTTGTTAAAATCGCGAGGTGGTTTACATCGGAAAGCTAGGATTATCGTGAGAGACGCGTCGAGGGGGTGGGAATCTAGGAGTCCCGGTGTGCTTCATCTGAAGCGGCGAGTTCACCGTAAGGCGAATTAAGCCGACCAGCGGAAGGGAGGGGGGGGGTTGGTGACGGAGGAAGGAGGAGGGGAGGGGTGGAAATAAGCTAGCCACGTACGAACAAAGTTACGGCTATGTCCTGGAAATAAAAGTTGAAATCCCGTGCCGTCTGTGTCGCTTGCTGCTCGGCAAGTGCCGTTTCTGAGACACTCCTCCCCTCCGCCGAGAGGTCTAACTCCAGGAATCCCCCGATTCAAAGTGTGCTCCTCCAGCTCGTAAAAGCCTGGCGTAAAATCGTCATCGTCGGTCTGGCGCTGGCCTTTCGGTCGAACCAAAAAGAAAAAAGGGCCAAGAGAGGTCTGACGTCTCTCTCTCTCTGCGAGTGCGAGTTATGAATACGTTCGATGCGACGACAATAATTCAACTTGAGGAATACGTGGCACGGGAGCAACGAAGAACAGGAAGAGGAGGGAGAAAGAGAGAGAGAGAGAGAAGGGGAGGAAAAAGGGGGAAAACGAGCTGGAGGTCTTTCGCTTTGCGAATTAGCATAACTTCAAACGCGATACGAGCATAAAAGCGGCTCCTTCCGCTCGCGGAATTGCCAACGACCTTTCGCGAGAGCGTTCAGGAAGGAATCGAGGCTTTATGGCCGGAATGCGAGAGAAAATGCGTCTGCCGGAATTAGCCGCGTTTACGAACATTTACTGCTCTCGCGTAATCGTTATTGGAACGAGCTGTCTAAGTCGCCGATCCGACATATCGATATATCTCGATGTATTTGTCGCTGAGAAATGAGACTCGTGGCTATATTAATCGTTTACGGTCGAGTTTGGATCCTGGGTATTCCAAAGCCAATATTAAATACATTTAATTTTACAGCAATGGACTGTGAATGATTAGTCTTGTCTAACCGATCGTGAGAGTGATAATTCTTACTTTACATCGCGTTCGATAAATATAGAAATTCTGCGAATCACAGAATTTTCAACGATTTCTCTTCAATGAAAATTATAGAGCATGAGTGTCCAACCTTTTACATTTGAAAATAATGAATCTTTTTATACCGCAAAAATCAAGATCCCAATTTTATCCACAATTTGTGTTTGAATACATAGTTTTCGTAAACAAACATTCGAGAGAATTTATGATCATTTATTTGGAAAAACTTATGAAAAATACGATTGAAATAAATAAATATATAAAAATAAATTTGATATATTCGTCGTTAAAAAAAACACTAATTTCATCAATTACACAAAAACAACTTCTTCGATAATTTCCGAGATATTTGACAAAATATGTTTCGCACCCGCAACTTTGAGGGTAGTTTTCACCCCTTCAACATCGACGGTTGCCGATCAAAAAAAAGTACGTGTTAAATTGTTAAAATGTTAAAACATTTATGCCAAAAATTTCGTAAAAAATCGGTGATTCACACATTTCGATATAACCCTTGTAAGTATAATAGGCTCGCGGTTCAGCGACCATCTTGACCTACGCGATGCTTCTGAGTCCTGATCCAATAAACATTAAAGAGGACTGAAAAGACTGTTGAACAGACTGGATCATGATTCATGGCGCAAAAATGGTTAATTAATGGCCGATATTTGCAAAATAAATACTAAAAACGTGTCCAGTTTTGACACGCGTCCCTATTGTACAAAATTAGAACGCTTACGCAGCAGATACAAAACTCGATTAGAAAAATGATCCTAATGACCTAGCCGGGAACTTACACGCAACTTACAAATTTTCCTAAAATTACACATGAAATTTCCTATTTATAATCTTTCCTAAGGTTACACAGGAAACATCCAAAGGACCTCCTTCCTGAACGACATACGTTATAATTATTATGCTTACTAGTGGTATTGACTCAAACTGTTACAACAATTTACCGAATTGTCCCTACTGGACAAATTGTAAAGTACCATGGAGATCGAAAAAGCAAAAAAAAATTGTACAATGTACATTTTTCTGTTTTCTTTTCTTTTTCTTTCTTATTCTTGTTCGCGCCTTGCTTTCAGATCGATTGTTTGTTAGCGACGCGAGGAAGGGACAGAGGGAGGGGACAAAAAGTTTCACAGTCGATCGTGAAAAGGGCCGATTTTTCATCGACGGAGCGTTCTTTACAAGCGATCCAGGTTCGTTCCACGGGTTTCCGCCTTCGAGACGCTAATGGGTGCGTACGAATATTTCATTCCTCGCGGCGAAAATACGCGCACGGAAAACGACGTCGTCTATGTGTGTGCGTGTGCGTGTGTGTGTGTGGGTGGGAGGGGGGGGGGGTGGATTGTGGCAGAGCAAGGGGATATTTAATGACGCGTGGCGATATTAAAATGGCATAAAAATGAGCTGTAATTTGTATCTGGCTTCGAAAGTTACCCCTCCCTTCGCCGCAACTTGACTCGCAACTCCCTTCGCCGCGCTCTTAGTACGTCGTATATTATTATTGTTATTAATCTTAAAGGTCGCGAATGCACTTAATACCCTAAGAAATAGTGGTACCGCTGCGGGGAGGGACGGGGCGATCCATCCTTCCACGAACCGAAGAATTTTCTTCACTTGGAGAGGCAGGCTATCGCGAAATTTGTTTCGTCGAACTTTGAAAATCTTTGAAAATACGAACACTTACTACGTACGTACGATCTCGTTTTTGCTTCGAACGGTTCGACAAAGACGAGACGCGAAACACATTTTAATAATATTTATCGATATTCATTGAAACAGTCTCTACGATTCGAGGAGTCTAAGAAAGAGACAATTTGGTACAATCGTTGATTGTGAAAGTCGAGATTTTTGGGCTACCACGGTGAGGTTTACGATATAAAGCGACGTTAGGACCAGTGAAATGATAATTTTCGCAACGTTCCCGGAGCACCGCACGAATCCTTCCGCTCGAAATACGACCGCGAATAAAAATACCATTCGAATATTTGGCGCACATCCTAAGCGTCATTTATAACGCGTGACAATAAAGTCTCCTACTGGTAGTAATCTTTATGGAGCGACGCGAAAAGGCATGTACATACATATTCTTCCCTTTTGCCACGGAGAGCCAAGTGGAAACGCTTTTACGATATGCTAAGCGCCGCCCTTTCGAAGAAATTCGAACCTTTATCACCCTTGCTGAATATTTTTCTAGACCCATAGACATCGGATTAACCGTCTGTGCTAACAAATAAACTACTTACTGCGGTGCCCGTCTCTCCTTCTGCCTTTACTCTCGCTCGAAAATTGTATCGTTTCGACGATCATTCACGATGCTACACGACCAAAGTGCTCACCAGCGGCACACTGTGCGTACAAAGGACACAGTTTGAAAATACAGGCGGGCCCTCGACTTTCGTACAGGGTGAAAAGTTTGCCCGTGGCTATCGTACATGAATTCTACATCTTCAATTTGATGAAACACGTGTAAAGAACTTGCCGCAAGAAAAGAAAAAGAAGAGTACAGTTCAATTATCTCTTGAGAAATTTGTAAAGAAAACACCAGGTACTAACAAAGTGTTATTTATTTATATATTTATATGTAATATAAAAATATTTATTATTTTAAATGTAAATAATATAGTAAATAATATAAAAATATCGTATTTATTATTTCAAATATAGAAAAGAAAAGGAAGAGTACAGTTCAATTATCTCTTGAGAAATTTGTAAAGAAAACACCAGATACTGACCAACAAAGTGTTATTTATTTATATATTTATATATAATATAAAAATATTTAGATATAAATAATATAAATAATATAAAAATGTCATATTTATTATTTCAACAATAAATAATATAAAAATATTATATTTATTATTTATATATTTATTTATTTTTTTTATAATACACCTCATTAAAAAAGATAAATATTTTAAAAACACTTTTCGATGTTTTTTTCTTTTTTACATTGCTCTACTTTCGTACTATAAATTTCAACTTTCGTACACACTCCAGGAACCAATTAGGAACGAAAGTCGAGGACCGCCGGTAACTAGGTTCAATAACAAGGAGAATTAACCATTAAATCTTCCATTAAGTATCGACAAAACGACGGACGACAACTTTCAAAGGGACGAAAGGTTTTTGTGTTTCAAAGAACGATCGCGTAGCCCGCATCTATTTCGAGCTAATTAATTCAAACAAAATAACGAAAGCAATCCTCCTTCCCTGTTTCCGGGCTGAGGTATAATACCGCGGAATAACATTTATATTTTAATTTATAACGTTCTAGTTATATCACATTTGCTTTCAGGATTACACATACGAATATTTCATACAAAAGATGATACACGGTTAATACGGAGATATTAGGTCTTTTTGCCAGATTTTCTCAGAAAACATTTGCTCGAATGCGAGATTATACGGAAGCCGGTGCACACTACATTATTAAACAGAGGAATGTATGAAAAATAATTTATTTGCCATGTATTTCAAACGAGCGTAACCTGCGCGTAATTGAAAAGGTTATTGGACCGTGAGCGAAATCCACATTATTTTGCATTTTTAATATACTTTTTAAATTCAGGATGAATCTAATTCGCGCAAACATTGGAAATGTATAATTACGTCTCTATTTGATTCTGCTGTGTGTAATTCTGTTTAAAAATTTCGCTTAGACGAGATTTTCACTGTTTTCAATGTATCCATTGTCATCTTTTCGTCGATGAAGCAAAACTGGATTGACCAACTAGAACATCCAATGCTTTCTCGTGTCCCACGTTTTGAAAGTCGTCTGATCATTTTCATATTACATCCTGCCATATCGATTTAGGCAACATTGTTAATAATTGGAATTCAAAATCAGAAAATATGAATAACGTCGTCACATCTGCATCGAAAATTATTTCTTGAATTGAACGTGAACACTTTCTTACTTGCATAACTATTTTTAAGAGACGACCGATTTAGTTTTTTTTTTTAATAACGTATAATTTTTTTTAATTGTTGCAGAATATCGTAGACTTTAGTTCTTGATGAATATTTTAAAACATACGATTTGATAAAATAATAATAATCTATTCTGTATCCTTTTTAATTAAATATCAGGTCCGTTCTGAATATATCTCACCTGTGTGTAAGATATAATAAAATATAAAAAAGTATAATAAAAAATAAAATATTTTAAAATATAATAAAGAAATAATTAAATATAAAATATAATAAAAAAATAATTAAATACAAAAAATATAATAAAAAAATAATTAAATACAAAAAATATAATAAAAATATAACAAAATATAAAATATAATAAAAGATAAAATAAGTAAATTTCCATAAATAAAAGATCTTTTTGTAACTATTCATTTCATCATTTTGAACACAAATGAAATAATTTTAGATACTAATCTCGTGTTTTGGAATCCGGAGATACTATTTGACAGCAATTCACCGATGCTTAATCACAAAGTACATTAAAAAAAAAAAAAGATACTTTGATATTTTTCCTCGGTCGGTATTTCAGACTCTGAGACACGATGTCCCATTTCATGTCCGGTCTATTCTATCTTCAGCCAATGCTAACACGTATATAATATGTACAAGCACCATTTAGTATGAAACTTGTACCGTCGCGTGTGTAGTTCAACTCGATAAACATGATAATTTATGTGACGATGTACTATACGCGATATTGTGCATGCCTCGAGTAATGAAATGGCATATGAAAGTGATGATGATGACGATGATGATGATGATGATGATGATGATGATGATGGCGTGCCTCCGCATTTCGAAGCGTTTGCGATCGCAAAAAAAGAGAAGATCCAAGACAATTCCGACGCACAAAATGCGCGTAATTAAAACTTTTAACACCGATTAGCTCTTGTGTCTTTTTCATTACTATCCATCATCCGTTTTTAAAAAATAAGATACAAAAATATCACAATTTTTCTAATTCTGACCATCGAAATGTTTGCCGGATACATTTTACGAAATTTCGAGGAACGACAGACTGTGTCTGACCACAGCGGTACTATACTACTTGGTATCGCTCGGTGCGACGCTTAAGTCAGTCCACAGTTAGTCTACAATTCGGGACCGAAAGCGAACATTTAAAAGCTTGGAGATATATTCTGCGAATTGGTGTCAACTGTTTCACCGATATTAGGCACCAATATCGACATCGCATATATCTCTTATTTTGTGCATGTCACGTTTCACGCGGCCTCACGGTAAAGTAGCGTAGAGTGTAAATAGTCCCAATACCAAGCTTCACTGAAGAAAACACACTTAACTGGGGACTATTATATCCACGTCACGGTGAAAAGATATTAAGTTTTGCTCGAATCGTTTCACACGGCGAATTACGAATAATTTACGGCGAATATTCTTAAATAACGGAACGATCCTCGCAAGGATCTGGAGAGAATGCCAACTAAGGGAGGGATGAAGGAAGGCTGTAGTTTGCGAAGGCTCGATATCAACGGAAGGCTCGTCCGTTATCCAAATCTCTCGGGTTTGTTTATGGCGCGGTGACGTTAGGAGAGCGAGGAGGCAGGGGCTGGCCCTCCACAGAACCCAACGAATTGGCTTTCATTAATCCGCTAACCCTATCCAGCCTCGAATTTTCAGTGTCCGGGGCGAGTAGCGCGCGCGTTTCACGTACACATTGTAAATCGTGATACAGCGCCGCAGGAGGATCCACCAGCGGCGCAGATTCTGAACGCGGCGCGGTTCGGTCTGAACTTAAATATTTCAGCGCGGACTCGCATTAAAGCTACCCTCCTTACGCCGCCTATTAACCTCAACACCCATTCTCAACGGAAACCGCCGCCATCTGTGGGCCAGCATCCACCGAACCACGAATCAACTGACTTTCGACCGTCCATCACCTGCTCTCTGACTCTTTCTCTCTCTCTCTCTCTCTCTCTCTCTCTCTCTCTCTCTCTCTCTCTCTCGTGTGAACACACTTGCGCTACGTGTAATTGCGCAACAGAAACGTGCACTCGCTGGTTTCCTAGACCAGCGAGTCAGCATAATGACGACCCCTGATACGCAACCGACAGTTGACGAGCGTTTCACCCCTTTTCTGTTAAACGATCATCTTTCGTCAAAGGGGTTGTCGGGGTTTCACTTCAAACATATATTAGGGGCACCCATAATGTCGGCCTTTGATACAAAAACGTACAAAATTTTATTTTATTTAAGAGTTAATCTATAATACAATTTAACTAGCACTGATAATATAATTCAATGAGCACACTAAATGACAATAGATTTAAGATAGATTATAGATTATGTTGTGTTATAATAAGTTCAATTCTTGTCACTAGATGGCAATGTTTGTTAAATTTGAAGAAAACGACATTACTTATGGGTACCTAATGTGTAATAGTAATAATATAATTTAACAAGCATACCAAATGTCAATATACTTAACTAAAATATAGGTTATGTTATCTTATAATAAGTTAAATTATTGTCACTGGATAGCAATGTTTGTTAAATTGGGAGAAAATCACATTAGTTATGGGTACCCCTATGTAGCACTATAATAATATAATTTAGTAAGCACACTAAATGTCAATATATTTAAGTCGAATATAGGTTACGTTACATCATAGGTTATGTTGTGTTATAATAAGTTAAATTTTTTCTTTCTATCTCAGGCGCCAACGACTCGATCCTTCAACCGAAAACGATTCAAGACCAAGAAAAAATTTGGATCTACTGTCGATACGTTTCTTTTTATTTTGGTCTGACCGATAACTCTCTTTGAGAAGACAGAACGTCTTGCGCGCGAGCACAGCGAATATTCATGTGAACGAGACGCGAGACCATAATGAAAGGGGACACAGTTACTCCACTTCATACTCTTTCGAGTATCGATTCGTAGTCGAACGTTCGACGTATATTTCCGCGATGTCGCGACTGATACTTCGAAATTTACATCGATACGTTCGAGACACTGTGTTTTCAACTACGAGCTGAGCTGAATTTCAACGTGGCAAACTACTCCGAAAGCGTAATGTCAGCCCGCGCATCGGGTCATTCCGCGAATTATTCATTATTGAACTAACTACGCCGTTATGCCAGTACGGCGTTGTGCAATTGCGTAATACACCGGCGTTATCGCGTTGCGGCGTGCTAATTGCGTGCAGGAATGTTTCGGCTCGGAAGTCCGAGAACGAACGGCCGGCTCCTCGAGTCTCGGACGCAACGGATTTTTATTCCACCCGAAATTTCGTTCTCTTACGCGTCACAAACCATCAGAAACGCGTGAGAGATACAACAAAACGTCGCGTGATGAAATGTTGCCTTTAATTAATTGTAATCGATTGAACGAAGCTAGACTGCGAAAGATGGTCGCGTCGGTGGTGCAAGAAACGGCGGGGAGGGAGGAGAGAGGCACAGGCTGGAGAAGTTTCAGCCGGATCGCGAGAATCGTTCGATCCGCGGACACAGAGGGCTAGAGCAGAGGTATTTTTCGGCGCGTGTAACCCGAGGACTCAGCGTGGCTGAAGGCAAAGAAGGCGGGCGCGAAGGGGTGGACGCAAGGAGGAGGACGGGGCGAGACGCGGCGGATGGCGCCATTATCCGGCGAGAATTTCAGAAAATATTCCAAGGCAAAAAGTATAGAGCGAGGCGTTTTAATTATCATTAACAAGGCCGGCGTATAACTCAGAATTACGCGTTTATACGTAATAATACGTACGTAGCGGTGTAGGTATACGTACGAGCGGGCCGACGCCACCGTCGTATATACGTATATATATATGTGTATATATATATATATATATATATTTGTGTGTGCGTGTGTGTGTGTATACATTCATATCCCCGGACGGAAATGGTGCGAGGGCCACGTACGTGTAGGTACATAACCTACGGACAGAGTCGGACGGTACGGAACGGACGTAGAGACAGACAGACGGACGGCTGGACGGACGAACGGACGGACAGACAGCAAGAGATCTGCAACGCGCTGACTCCAGTGCCAAATGAGATGCGCCGCGGAGGGTTGTGGGGGTGGCGCCGCGCACCGGGCCGAACGAGGCTTTCGGGGGTGGCTGGACGGGGTGGCCGCCGCGTCGGGGGCGAATTCCCACCTTACCAATCCTATTATTAACAATTAGCTCTAAACTACTCTTTGCATATAAAATCATCCCGGCACACCTCGTAACGCCGGAATGGAAATATACATACTGCATGGTCGTCCGTCGGCCATGCCACGGAAAATATGTCGCGGAGCAACCCTCCGCGAGACCGGGCCGAGGATCGGGGAAGCAGGGGGGTGAGAGAGAGAGAGAAAGAGAGGAGACTGGCTCGGGCCCTTTCCGCGAGAATTGCGTTACGCGTTTCTCGATACTACGGACAATCTGCTCGACGGAGACCCTAGCTCGAAGCTTTCAAGCTTGGGCTTCAATCGAACGACCAACCATTTTCGAAAGCATTATCGAAAACGAGCTTTCGCGAAGAGGTTACGATTCTTGGACGACATTCGCGTGAGAACGTTCTAAAACCGAAGACGTCAGCCTTCCTGTCAGCGCGAAGAAATTTATCGTGTCAATTTAGACGTGTGCGACTAACGAGCATTGGAACATACCGAAGTACGAATCATCTTGATTTTGATGAAATTCGGCATGAATGTAGTTTTCGAATAAAAATATTCAACGCGTCTGTGCGAAATTAATTTCGAGTACCCGGCAACAAAATCAGTCGCTCTCAGTCGCAAACGGAACGCGGCTCGACAGTCTCGAATCAGTTTACGAATGATCCGCGCCAAGTCGCGTAAAGCGTACTGTTTAACCACTTGGCTACTATAGACTCAATCTACTTCAGTCGGCTGGGACGAGGGGCGCCTATGGGCGCCCGGCAAATGTTATTGGAACAAAAAAATATTGGATCGGACGTGAGTGAATTCTAATTCAACAATTACATCTTTCACATATTATTTAAACGTGTTTTTCATTATTTAAACATGTTATTTTCAGTCATATGTTACTTAAACGTGACTTTTTTTACAGTTATTTCATTTAATACCCCGTATAAAATGATGAGGTATGTTAATAGAGTAATTACAAAAAGGCACAAATATGTGGTGTATAGAAAATATAACGAAAGACACGTTACGAATGCAAGAAATGTGATGTAGGATTTATATATATATACTCATGTTTCGAATTGTACCATACCTCACTAGATTGTTAGATAACTGTTCAATTTTTAGTGCCTGCACTAACAATTCAATACAGAACACAAAGAAATAAAGTAGTGCAATTCAAGTAGTGTTTTGAGTATTTCAATATATTAGATGTATCCACGAGTAATTTCGTTTTCTAATACTGTGCAAAATTTTATTTCATTCAAGAGTTATAATACAGTTTTAATCTATAATATAATTTACCAATAAAGCACACTAAATGTCAATATATTTAACTTAGAATATAGGTTATATTATAAGTTAATAAGTTACAAGTTACGTAATAAATTATTGTCACTAGATGGTAATGTTTATTAAATTTAAAAGAAAACGACGTTATTCATGAGTGCCCCTCGTTCAATAGAGATTAAGCGTGCGTGCTTGAACAATTTTCTCTTTCACACTGAGTTTCATCCTCGACAAGTTTGTACGAGATGGAGGCGAGAAAGTCATACTGACGATAGTTTTATCTCGCCTCGGGCGAAAGTATCAAAGCGAGAAAGATTCATCGACAGATCGCGCGCGTGACCGACGCCTTTCATTTCGGTTCACCGGGAATTTTAAACTAGAATCCGGCATCGTCGTTAAGCAGCGAACATAAAAGGGCAATTCAGGGGGGGCCAAGGAACTCCGGTGCTGCGAAGCCGCGAGGGGCTTGAAGCCGGGACAAAAGTAACGCAGTGCCGGAATATGTCACGAATTAAGCGGGGAGAAACCGGGAATACTCTCTGGCATCGTCGTCCTCGTCCTCGTCTTGGTAGTCTTGGTAGTCGTCGCTTTTATTAGAATTATCTTTGTCACTTTCCCAAGTTTATATTTACTCCACCCTGCGAACCTCTTAAAACCATACCACCGCCCCCCTCCTCTGTTCGCATCCACCTTCCGTACTTCCTTCAAAACTACCCCCCTATCGCCCGAATTACCCCTCTCGGTCGAAGAACCGAGCGAGAACGAAGCCAGCCACTCGCTTATTATCTTTACGACTGGGAAGATGGAATTAAACTGAGTGTGCACCCGAAATGTAATAATATTCATTACTATGCTAATATCCGCACGACTCGCGCCAAAAACCTCCCCCAAGGCTCGCACAGCCTCCGAGAACTTGCCTCGTATTTTTGTTATCTGCCGTCGAACAGGGTGGCCCGACTCCCTTCGTCATCTGCGATAACTGACCACCACCCAGTGGATTTCAACCAGATCTTCCAACCGTTCGTCGTTCATGCGTCGAACCTTGATGAAGGCCATCAAGAGGAATTAAAATCCGAGAGTCAAAGCGATAATCTGTACGTGATCGGTTGGTTTCTCATGTGAAATTATCGGTGCTATTCTACAGTAATGTACAAAGTTCAGAATTATCGCGAAACGTTATCGAACTCTTGCGAAAAATAGTCGCACGCTCGTTTCACTCGAGCAAGTTGGCCGGTGAAAGAATGGTATTCTGTAAGCAACTTTCGAAATCTAGAGTCTCGTTTCCGTGGACTTTCGCGAGTTTTCAACCGAGATATCCAACCGGTGGTAAAATATGTACCGTCAGGGACGGCGTCGCGCGATGTCCCGAAACTACCGCACTCACCTCCCCCCCTAACGTGGCCGGCGGTGGCTTATCTGGCCTCGAAATTAGCTTGATATTTCCGTAACAAAATCGCAACTTTTCAAATACTTGCCGGCCGCGGCGGGTTTACTTAAAAGGAGTTTAATAACGTGTAACGCGAAACTAGACGGTGTTAAAGAAACGTTTGCTTTCACGTGCAACAAGGGCTTTTAATTACATTTTAATTAGGTAACATAGTTAACAAGTACCCGCCAGTTACCATATAATTACTCGTACTATTTAAATTAATTTCGTTGAACATATGCCCGACGGAGTCTAGGCAAACGCTTCGGTGGAGTAACAATAAAAATTTTTTCTTCTAAACCACCCCCCCCCCCACACCGTTCTCTCCACTCTCCTTGAGGCTCGGGGCGAACAATTTGCCCGCGAAAGCAAAGATTTTTCCCTTAGAAACCGACTTCCGTGCAACAAACAAGGAAAGGAAAGGGTCGCCTTTGACCTTGGGGGAACATCAAAGCAACGCGACGGTGCCCGCGACACTTTAACGATCGCGAATCGCAGTAAGTATCGCGAGCAAATGACACAATCAAAGGGTTAAATTCGTCACAAGGCGCAAGAAGGGAAACAAACGATCGCGCGTCAAGATTTCTCGCCCTTGGGGACGCCTTCAAACGCGCGCAGGGAATCGCCGAGTTTCAAAGTGCCACGGGAAAAAGGAGGAAACAAGGAAAAAGAAACCGGCGGTGCGTCTATTGTGCATTTCGAAAAAAAAGGCCTTTCTAAAGAATTCTAAGAGAATTTCCAAGCGCAGAGCAAACACGTGCGTTTCACTCTCTTGCCGATTATTGCGTCAAAGCCGAAAAGGAAAAAATAAATAAATAAATAAATAAATAAATAAATTCCCGCCCAAGTTTCGGCGTTAATTAAGGAGGTCCCTGTTTCGCGTTTTACAACGGGAACTTTATAACGTCGGATATTTCTCCGCGGGCGTCGTGTACGGGCGAGAGTAAAGCCGACGGAAGAAGTATTTAATCAAGCGATCACCTCTGCCGGGTCTAAATAAACCAACGCTGAACGATGGGGTCGGAGATTACAGCGTGAGAAGGGAGGTGATAAGACGACACGGTGGGGGTTTGCTGGTGAAGGGTACCGTGAAGACAAGACGACTCTAAGAAGGGTTAAATTACTCCGCTCCTCGTTATAACTACAACGCGCTTCAACCCACTACCCCCCTCCCCCCCCCCCCCCCCCCCCCCCCCCCCCCCCCCGCCCACCACCCTACGCGTCTCTTCGCCCCTTACGTTCGTCGTAAACTTCCGTGCAATCGTGCAAGCGTCCTCGTGCAGTGTATTGGTCACTGGCCGTCTCGAAGAAAAACTGTCGCATCGCAGCTTTTCACATGTATTTTATGGCGAATTACAAATGGCGAAGGGGGGGATGATCGGTTAACGAACGTAATCCCGTAATAGTAAGATTCAAAGACGTTGTTCGTTATCTGAATTGTTGGCTAACCGATTATAGATTCTTGTGGGAATTTAATCAATTCGTTCTGAAGACACCCAAAAAAGTAAATAAAAAATTGTAGAATTTCTTACTATGTAATAACACACACACGTATATACACAGTTTTGCATTTTCATGGTTTCTTTTTTTCTTTTTTTGTCTTTTTTTTTTTTTTTTCGTTAAAGAATTTGTCCAATGTCTTCTTCAAGATTTTTCTGAAGTGATCAGTTGTAGAAATTCCCAAGCCTATTGACCTTAATCTTAAAATAGCTTGGATGCCACTTTAAAAGCAATAAAGTCCTCGAAAACTATCACAGAGACCTGCAGGATATTATGTAAGAATGCGGCTGAAATAAGAGTAAGAAGTCTGAAAGAAATAAAGAGTCAGTCAGCTTTTAACCACTTGCGCTGGCAACTGATTGCGGACCATAACGAGTGACCGAACCGTACACAATAATTCGTCGCTTTTCTTTTTGAACTCGTCATCGCTGAATAGAAATTATTAAGAGGTAATAAACTTATCATTTGCTTATTACCTGGATTATATTTAAATATATTGTATTTAAATATATTGTAAATATACTATAAGTATAAATTATAAGTGTAAATTATATTTAATATAATATTAATTATATTATTTATTAAAGTATACAATAATTTAACAAATTTATCATTTGTTTTGTCTGGATTATATTTAAATATCAATTTAAAACTGAAAGAATTTTGCAATTTTGGAACAAAAAAAAAAAATTGGCACGTCATTCAAGCGCAAAAGGTTAAAATATCTTTGAAGCAAAATGGCAGTAAAATTACAGTAAGATTCTACAAATCTTACACACAGGGTCGAGCTGCAAGGAGTTTGTTATCCGAACATATGTTCGTTGTCAGAGCACAAAAATCTTTCGCTATTACCCATTGTACTTTGCCAGTTGCTTGGTCAGAATATTCTCGCAAATACCCGCGATTTTACAGACGCTAGACGACTACTTCCAGAGTCTCGACACTCGTAATTAAATTTTCGCCTGATTTGAAAAACTGTTTGAAAATTATCCCGCAAATTATCGTCGAACGACGATAAAGAGACCCGGGATAATCGGCCATTCTCTGAAGGTTCAATTTGTGACGTTGACCGTAAGTAAGCTAATTTCAACTGGGTTGCCCCCTTACGCTCAATTTCTTCAACGCTAAGAAGCGAATTTCGAGCAGATTCTGTATTCATTCGCGTGAAAATATCAATCGTTGGTAATTTATTAGTCGACACCGAAGCAAAGAAATTCCGTGAGAAGAAAGTTTATCAGTTTGGCTCGTGAAACGCGAATTAGAGAAATTCCTCTCTCTCTCTCTTTCTCTCTATGCGCGTGTGTCTGTGTGTGTTTCGTTTGAAACGGAAGCGGCGCGTTACACAAATTACGTCCACTTTTGAAGGGAATCGCAGCGAACTTCGATTTCGTCGTACGGTGGATGAACAGGGTGACTTTCGGCGAGGAAGGTGCGCGTGTGCTGGAAGACGGTAACGCGCGAAGGGCGCGGTGAACTGGGGACTTTCTCGTGTACACCCGACTCCACCTTATTACAATTAGCTTCCTTATATATCTAATTAGCAAGATTCTTGGCGCGCAGGGTTTCAGTGCGGAGTGAAAGACGGCAGTTGCCACCGGAGCTCTTCGCTCCTGTCTAATATAACTCCGCCTCGGTGCTACGCTCCAGTCCCCAAGACGTAATGTGCTTCGCCGGTCTACGTACACACGTGTACACGCTTGCTACGTCCTACTTTCACCCCCTGGCGCGCGAGGCCATCCTCCAAACTGATGCGTCGATGCTCGAGATCGATTGAACCGGACGCGGTTCAATCGATCGTTGAAAATAGCGGAGAGTAAAATTAACGAAGCGAAGGATTTTCGAAGAACAGTATTCGCGACTGAATCTGCATGAGAACTTGGAAAGTTCTGTTTACTGTTGTATTTGTTTAACACGCGTACTCGCCATATAATTTACAATTACGCTATGTTTATTGAGTTAAAGTTTGTTCATCGAATTTTTGCATGTATTTCACATCCCTCGCAATTGTGTGGACAATTTAGGGCCGTGGTTCCTAACGTGGAGCCCGCAGGGAGGCAATTCGAGAATGAGTTATTAACGGTGAATGTTTGGTTTGCGTTTCATTATTGATATTCATAATTTTCTTCTTTCATGAATATCATGTTCTTTGGAAGCTTGTTTAGACCTTGAAGTAAATGATCTTTTAGATTTGCCCCACGTCAAAAATTCATATTTTGAATAATAAGAATTATGTGTTACAGGATTTTAGAGAACATAGCCGAAAGAAAAGGTTGGGAACCACTGATTTAGAGAATTAATACCAGGTCCTCCATAAATCTTTTGATGAAATTTGGCATAAATGTAATTTTCAAAAACATATTTGTCCCAAAAATGTATCTTTCTTTATCGGCAATCGTTGAAAGGGTGAAAACTAATCTCAAACTACTCTTGGAGATGCGGTATTTTGTCAAATATATCGCGGAAATTATTAAAGATACAATTTTGTGTAAATTGATGAAGTTATTCTTCCTTAACGATGAATTTAACGATGTATACCATTTTGCAAAAGAAAATCTTATGTTTAAACAATATATACAAAATTACAATATATTTTTTACAAGTAAATATTTTTCCAATAAATTTTCTTGAATATTTGTCTATGAAAACTATACTTTCAGACAAATTACAGATAAAAAGGAATCTTGATTTTCGTATTAAAAGAGAAAAATTCATTGCTTTCAAATCTTTCTCTCTTCTCTTTCTTTCTCAGTCAATTTTGGGTGTGAAGTATTTTCTTCCGAAAATATAACAGTTGTGTCATAAACCAAGTGCGTAATATCAGAATTCGAAGTCTGGAATCATTTTTGTATGTCTCACGAAAATGGTGGTGCAAAGTCGCACAATCGTGACAGTCAACGTCCCTCGAACGAAGAGGACGTGTTGACATCGAGCATGGCACAAAATGTGAAATATCATCGATGACATTGATAGTTTTCTGTTTAACCACTTACGCTGGCAACTGATTGCGGACCATAACGAGTGACCGAACCGTATACAATAATTCGTCGCTTTTTTTTTTGAACTCGTCGGTACGATATCACTGGATAGAAATTATTGAGGCGTAATAAATTTATTATTTTGTTTTACTCAAATATATAATTTTACTTATTATAACATGCTATGCGTTATAATATATAATATATAATATGTTATAACCTATATTCTAGTTAAATACATTGACATTTAGTGTGTTTATTGTTAAATTATACTACAGATTAACTTTTAAAGAAAGTAAAATTTTCTACAGTGTCAGAAACAGATACTTATAATTATCTGTAACCACTTGCGCTGGCAACTGATTCCGGACCATAACGAGTGACCGAACCGTACACAATAATTCGTCGCTTTTCTTTTTGAACACGTCGGTACATCACCGGATAGAAATTATTGAGAAGTGATAAATTTATTATTTGCTCTGCCTGCGTTCTACTTAAATATACTTAAAACTGAGAAAATATTGCAATTTTAGAGGTAAAAAATTCTCGACGTACGTGGAAAAAGATTAAAGAAACACCTCGGTATCTTCGTTCGTTTCAGAAAGCAGAGCTGGATCGAAGAGAGAGAGAGAGAGAGAGAGAAAAGATCCAACGACAGACGATGGGATAATAAACATCACAGGGTGCAATGGGTAATTTTCAAACGGTCCCTCGACCTCGAGATGGTAACGCGGCTTGGGAACAAATTTGAACGAACGGTCGGCCACCGGTCGGCCTCGGCTTACTTAATTATCGCGCGCGAGAGAAGAATGGTCGGCGGAAATGTAAAATAAAGGCCGCGCCCGTGTTTTCCAGTCCTTTCTCAACCCCTTCTATCCCTTCTTCCCCTTTCGCCTTCTTTGCCATCCGACTCGTCGGCTTCAAAAGACGGAGAGAGGAATCTCGCGGCTGACAAAAAAGAAAAAAAAGAGAAAAAGGCAAAGAACGAGAGAGAGAGAGAGAGAGAGAGAGAGAGAGAGAACGAAAGGGACGGTTTAGGGTGGATGAAACGGGAGAGGACGGCCAAGAGGTGGCGAAGAAAAGGGTTAACTTTCCACGATTAATAGTGGCTAACGTCCATTAAAAACTAATTCCTTTATTTACGATTCGCTTGCGTCCGATGTTCCTTCGAGAGCCAGGGCCTTTCTTAACGGCCCGGAGAGGGGCCGCCACGCCCTTTATTTGCTCTTACCCCAACAGCAACAACTTGTTACGGGACGACAGTTGCCGCTCTTTCTTTTTTCTTTCTTCGGCCACGAATGACGGATTAAAATTGGAAAAGTTTTTGCTACCGGGCCATATTTTTCCGCGGCCTGGGCCCTCGTTAAAAGTAATTACGTTCCTGCCGGTATCCTTGTCCGTGTTCTCCGCGATCCGATCCCCTCACCATCCCACAGATTTCGAAGATAAACTCCTTCGACCGCGCGGGGCGAATCTCTTCGACAACCATCGGTGTTCGTTTCACGGGATTAGCCTTCGTTGCTCGTTCACTCGTTGCTTGGCGATCTTGTGGCCAATTTTCGTGATTCTCGAGACTCCACGCTGCTAATTGCAATTGTTTCCAGCACCTCTCGATGCCTTTCAATTTTGCCATTCGCTCGCGAAAGATGTATCGTTTACATCAGATGCCGATATTTGAAAGACTGTCTCGTTTCGCGATTCGCAACGCAATTATCGCGAAGAACTCGGTGTACTCGGAGTACATACGTACCGCGGCCGTTAAAAGGCTATCCACGTTTTTCCGACTGCACGAACGCCGAATCATTATCCCTCGAACGAGCAAATTATTCAATTTCACGGCACGGTACGGAAGTTGGAGCACGAAGTTCCTCGCGAAGCACCGACGAAACGAACACGAAGACGAAAGGAACAGCGACCAATTAAGCCGTGAAAAAACATCGCGGGTTTCTAATTTCGCGATACACGGCGGCCGACTCTCCCTCCCTCCCTCCTCCTCCTCTTCCTCCTCCTCCTCCCCCCGCTGGAAAAACGTTTCTTCTGCCACGGGAAAAGAATAATTATTCGCGTATCCGCGAGCACTGCCGCGCGAAAGACTCCTCCGTGCAGGCCGTAGTAGAACGAGGAGGATCGATGCGGACGAGGCCGAGAGACCCCGAACGCGTACGCATTGCCGGCGGGTCTGCACATTTTTAATTGTAGCTAAAATAATTACACTTTGAGGAGAACCGGCCGCTTTGACACCGCGGCCCGGCAAAGGCACGCCACGGAATAAAAAGTCCGTGCGCGCACGTCTCGGGCGCGGTCGTTGCTAGGAATATGTAATTTCCAGCTCGGAAAGGACACACCGAGCACACCTAAATAATAATAAGTCTTCTCTGCCCGCTCTCGTCACTCCCTCTTCCCTGCCTTGCTACGGATCCTCGCCTTTTACCCATCTTTCTCGCTCGTCGTTTCATTCGATCGACGAGTTACTCTCTTTCGTCCATTTTTTTTTTTTTTTTCCTTCGCCATTTAGAAATCTCAGTCGACGAGACTGACAAGTTGAGAAATTTGAAAAAAATTTCTCTCCTTTGTTGTCGTTCTTTTTTCCAACTTTCCTGATTTCCAATAGCAATTTGTTTTTTCTCTCGATCGTTCTTGCCAATTTGGAACCTTAACTTCCCCGAGTTTCGACGGGATTTCGAAACTATCAACGATGAGATCGAAAAGTTGAAAAAATTTCTCTTCTTTGTTAGCTTTGTTACCAGGAGTCGTTCTTTTTTTCAATTTTCCTAATTCCCAATGGCAATTTCTTTCTTATTTCTTTTTTTTTGCTCGATCGCTCTTGCCAATTTGGAACTTTAACTTTCTCGAATTTTGAATCAGTATTTCGAAAATCTCAACGATGAAATTGAGAAGTTGAGAAATTTCAAAAAACTTCTGTTTCTTCAGTTTTGTCAGCTGAAGTTCTTCCTAACTGTCAGTTTTCCTAATTGTGGCAATTTTTTCGCTCGATCGTTCTTGCATCTCCAATTGAACTAACGTAACTTTCGGTCAGAAATCATCAACTCGTCAATTACCAATAACGAATAACAAGTGAATAATTTCTATAATTTATTCGCGACAACGAGTTTTCGTCCGAGTCGGCGAAAATCGTGCCGAAAAAAATATCGCGTAACTTCGTTACTTCGAAAAAACCGCTGGCAGAGAGAGTTGGTCCTTCGACTTTAGGTCGGCCAACTCTCTTCAGCTTCATTTATCATGCGCATATGGAAGGCAACGATGAAACGAAAAAACTTGTGTGACTGCGCCGCGTAATCAGGCGCCTTTGAAAAAATATTTCGAGCTCGGCGAACATTTCCAGAATCACGCTAAGCAGATTCTCTCCTGGTTCGCATCCTGGATTAATTATGCGGAGACGGGGGGTTGCGCTTCTTTCCCTATCCTTCGTTTATTTTTCCCTTTCACGTTTCATTTTCTTCCTTTCTTTCCTCTTTTTTCCTCTTCTTCTTCCTTTTTCGTTTTCTTTCCTCTCTTCTTCTTCTTCTTCTTCTTCCTTTTTCAATTCAAGATGCATTGTCGAAAGGAGCACGAAGTGATACGCAACGAGTGACTTTCGGAAAAATTTCCACCGATTCGATGGTCATCAGCTGGACGTTCTCCGAGTAGACTCGTCCGGCAAATTTACGCAGAAATTGCTTCACGTTACCGTGCATTGAAATATGAAACAATCCGAATAAACTTCAAATTCACTCAATTTATACGTATGACGTCCTATGTGGCGTTCTAAAAATTGCAACAGCCAATGCAAGCTTTCAACACGAGATCGACAACTATGTTGACTGCCTGGGAAAAATCAATTTCGAAAGCAACCCGTCGATATTCGAACAATGGTGTGGGCCATGCGAACTCGAACGAGTCTCAAACACGAACGATAAAGTGGAAAATAAGAATCCAGAGATTAACTACGATTCAGCTTGCATAAGATATCTCACAGCATTACATGCGAAACGATCATCGACGAGGTTTGTCGGCGACGAAACTCGGTGCGGGGAAGAAAAAAATTACGTTAGCCCGGGGGCTAACGTAAAAATATCCGCGTGCGCGGAAGCGGTCTTCGCTTCTGGTCACCCACGGTAGACCAAAGAGAGAGAGAGAGAGAGAGAGAGAGAGAGAGAGAACGGGGCTTAATTAAGATATGTATTTATTTTAATTCCTCTCAGAGTGTGGAGATGGTCGACTGGGCCGACTGAGCGCCGCGAGGAGATAACGCGATTTGCTTACAGCCGCCCGCGCCGGTGCGCATACATCTCGGGCCTCGTACAGAAAGATTCTCAATTCAGCCATAAGGAAGAGAGGAGAGAGAGAGACCACAGGGCCACAGGGCAAGTATAACATAATAAATATGGGGGGTTGGAGAAGGGGGATGGTTGTGCCGCGCGCGCCACGCCGGCTCGTTCAGGCTCGCGGGGCTGCGAATCTTGCGTTTTGTTTCCACGGAGGGGGGCCACTCGCGTGGGTACTTTTTTCAAAGAAGACTACCCACCGCCACCGCCACGAGAGAAAAAGTGCTCTTCTCGAAATAAAATTAGGAAACTGTATCCTTCACCCCTTTGAGAAGACGCGTTTATTTCCCTTTTCTTTTCTTTTTTTTTTTTCCCCTTGTTTTTCCGTTCCATCTCGTTAACCCCTTTATTCCGTCGGAGTCGGGCGAACAGTCTGAAGGATTTCCCTTTTTCTTTCCCCGTCCTTTGTGCTTTTCGCCGAGCCGACTGCACTTCTACGCTTCTTCTGTCAACGATCACCGCGCGCTCGCCTCCTCGGCCTCCTCCTCCGTTAACCCTGTACCATCCCTGCTAACCACCCCTCGCCTCTACCACTCCTACGTCTCCTCCTCGCTACGCGTTTACCTGTTTATGATTCTAACGGGTAGTTGCTCGCGATTCATTTGCATTACATCGAGTCACCCTGGTAATTAATCCCTCTTAATTAACGTTTTATCCGTGCTTCCTCGCCGATGACAAACTTTCAAAATGATAAATAAATCAGCGGAAGCTGCGCGAATAACTTACCGGCGTACTTTGCACACCGAGGCGCTCCACTCCGTGGGCCGAGGAATTTTTCTTTTTTAATTAAAGTCGAGACCGCCTCGTTCGTCCAAGGAGAAGCTGAGTCGAAGAAGACGGGAAGAGAAGTCGTTGAGGATGCGAGGGAAACGTTCGTTGTAAAAGTAATTTCGCGCCAAAGGGACCTCGTCGCGTCTTCGAACCGCCGAATTGTGAATTATGCTCACGTGAAAGTAAGGCTAGCAAACCCGCGAACCGGCGGACGACGATCGCGGACGAATCTCACGTTGCACGACCAACGAGAGAACAGTCGAGGAAAGCTTCTCGATCGGGAAACAATCGAGAACTGAAATAGAGAGATAGAGAGAGAGAGAGAGAGAGAGAGAGAGAGAGAGAACTCGCGAGTCTGTTTCTTAATCCTACGACGGTGAAGGACGATAATTAATACGAATGGCCGCGAGACGCCAGAGCAGAGGAAGCTGCGCCACCCTTTTGAACGTGTTCCCTGGCCTATAAATTAATAAAGTATTCTAAACTTTATTACGACTCTAATGAAAATAATTATTAAATATTATGCCCGCCGTAATGTCAACGCAGCGCCGGCGTCGGCGACGCCGTTAGAAACAGCAAACACGCAACGAGCGAGGGGCTCGTAGGAGACGCGAAGAAGAAAGGGGTGGCCCGCGGGCCGCCACTAGCCGAAGGGTGGGAGGGGGGGGGAGGGGAGGGGGTGGTTCTGTCCGCGGAATTAAAATACGAGCTGGCCGTACGTTCTCATTCCGCGACAACCGTGACAACGAGACTGACGAAACGGCCTTATATACCCGCGTCGACATTTCTGCCTCTTCTCTCTGTTGCTTCTCTCCCTCCCTCTTTTTTTCCTCTCTCTCTCTCTCTCTCTCTCTCTTTTTTTTGTTCTTTCTTTCTTTTTCACGTCGCGGGCCAGGAATCGTCGTCGCTAGTTTCGGGATCGTCAACGTAACGCGGCTCCGGCACCACCATCGCGCGAGCGTTCCTCTGCCGGCAACCACGGGCAAAACGAAGCGGAACGAAACGAAAAAAAGAAAATGAAAAAGTGGGGAGAGGAGGAAACTACGGCGATTCTTTTGTGTTAACAGGCCGTGTATGTTTGTCCAGGCAAAGTAGCCGCTGCAACGACCATCACCTGGTTGTTTCCACCTGCTATGTACTCGTCGACGTATATCGATACACATGTTCCCTGATCTTTCTCTTTTCTTTTTCCTTTTTTTTTCTTTCTTTGCTAATGGTGACCGCCACTGAAATACGACCGTCCACGTAAGATCCAGAAAACGGAAATACGCGGCGTGACGAGTTTTTTCAATTCGGCTAATGAACGCTCTAAAACGCGAGCGAGAAAGTGTTTGAAAGTTTTCTTCCTTTTTTTTTCTTACTTTTTTTTCTTTTTCTTCTTTCGCTTTCTCCCCCCTCTTTTAGGTTTATTCAAGGGACTAATTAAACTTATTGTATTCGAAGTATATAAGCGTTTCCGTTGTTAACGCAATGCTTTCCGGTTGCGGTTACTCCGCAGCGGCAAGCACTGGAGATCTTCTGTTTCTTCTGCCGCGGACCGGACGGACGCCTTCGCGGCAGCGTTTTTTCAAAGGAGATTTCAAGCGGTCGGGGCAAAAGCGTCGAGTGTCCGACGAGCGAATTAATTGCGGGATTATCGCTACGTAAATCGTCGCCAGTTGTTTCTGAATTAATTAGTCCGAGATTTCATTTCGATGAGTTTGCTGTCACGACGAATTTATCGTTCTTTTCATCTTGTGTGTAAAGAATGTATATACATACGTAATTGTACAATTGTATAATTGTATCGAATTGTAGAATATAATTATACAATTGCACATAAAATATATATTACATATAATTGTATATATAATATTTATATAAATATACAAAATATAAATAGTATATAAATATAAAAAATAAATATAAATATATAAAATATAAATAATATATAAATATAAATATATAAAATATAAATAATATATAAATATAAATATATAAAATATAAATAATATATAAATATAAAAAATGAATATAAATAATATATAAATATAAATATAATTATACAATTCAATACAATTATACAATTGTACAATTCGATACAATATATAATTGTACTAATTTACTATATAATTGTACTTAATTTTAATAATTATATATGTATGTATTATGCAATGTAATTGTACAATCTATACAGCTATACTTGTACAATTCGACGATTATTCAAAAGCGCGATCAACTTGTTCGATAATTAGCATAGAATCCAATTGACCTCTGTCTTTACTTCCACCATTAGCATTATCTTCAGGTAACATCCCTGATTCCTTCTTCTATCCCTTTCGAAGTATCACCGAGGATCCTTTACTCTGTTTCACGTGTTTTTCTTTCAATTTTATTGTACGACATTCTTTACACAGGGTTTTCACCCGGAGATAATCGACTACCATTCCGGCATTCGCGGGATCAATTGGAACAGCGCGAACGCAGGAACTTTCCTTTTACCTCGTCCAGAAAGCTACAGGGTGGCGTCGCGACGAGAAGAAAAAAAAAAAAGGAAAAGTAAAAAACACCGCGCAACAACTCGGGGGGGGGGGGGGTCGCGTTTACGCGGTCGGACATTAGACCGCGAGAGTGAGCGGGGAACGATCGTCGTAACCCGGTTATAACGATAGCCCGACGATAGTGTCGCCGCGTGTTCTTCCTTTTCGCGGTTGCAAGTTGCCCAATTGGTCGGTGGCGAACGGGCGCCGCGCGGCACCCGGCTGCCCGACGAGAGACATCGCCGGTGGATAATTAAAAAATTAACTTTCTACTTAGCTGTTCGCAGGGGCATAGTTAACGGGAAGTTGAAGTGAAAATTCATGTTTTTGAGGCGCACAAAAGCAGCGGTTATTACTCGTTGGCACATGCCGCAGAGGCGGCAAAAGCACAAAGCTGATGAGTCGGGGAAAAGGTCTCTAAATGCCTTGGTGCGCTCCTGCCGAGAATAAGGGTGGTGCTTGGGGGGAGGAAGGAGGGGTGAGAGTGGAATCGAGAGACGTGTGGGTAACTTCGTCCGCGAGGGGTGGTTGGCGACGAAGTGGGAGCGTGAAGGGCTAGAGGGGCTTGGGAGAAGAAGGGTGGTTGGTTACAGAAGAACGTGTGTATACGAGCTGTGCGGAGCACGTATGCGAGAGAGGAGGCCCCCGGTACCCCGGGTACCGGTAACTCGCATTCGTACTCGTTTCACGGCACACTCGTGCATTATTTCCACGCGTACATGCACAAGCCGCCGCGGTGCACTCGTTCACGGGACGAAACCAACCGCGGGAATGAAATTTTCTACGCCCCCGAGTACGCGCGTTATATGTGTATATACATATAGATATATATATATATATATGTATATGTATATGTATATGTATATGTATATGTATATGTATATGCAGCAGCCGCTACGTACGCGATAGCGACCGACTACTGCCAGCTAGGTGTGCACCGCTCTTCAGCGGAGCCGCGAGCAGGCTCCGGTGTAAATTATACCTCAACGGACGATGACGCCTTTCCGGATCCTACGTGTACCAACTACTCGAAACCCGCCAGGGGCAGTTGCCCGATCTCTCTCGCTTGTTTCTCGATGCCGGATGCTAGATTGTCGACTCGCGCTCGATCCTTCTTGCCTTTTCCACGCTTCTGTTCTTCCCTGTTCTTCCACGTATTAATCTTTCGTCACAAGGGAGAAGAGATTATTCTTAAAGTGAGAAAAGACTAGCTAGTAGTGCAATGACAGTAGCTAGTTGACTGGTGACGGTCAGCTTGGCGGACGTTTGTGGAATTTTTTACACTTTGTTTGGAGGATCGAATGTACAAAATCGCAACTGTATCGATGACAATGGAAATTTGTCGAACTTTGTGAAAAGAGATCGTACAACGATCCACTTGATCTCATTTCGAATACGTGATTCTCGTGAGTTTGTTTGTTCTTTTCTGTTTTCAATGATTTTACATCGTGCAACGGTAGTTCGAATTCAAACGTCAGTAGAAACATTAAAAAAAAATTTCTTCTCGTGAGTAGGTCTGACGTTACTTCGAAGATCAAAGTCTCCTCTTCAGAAGGACTCCTTAAAACTTGCTATAGAATTTTTATTTATCATTTTATTGAACGTTAAATGACAAAAATCTCTCCATCGTCTAATCCTAATGTTTTAAATTCAATAAAATGGTAAAAAAGAAGCATCAGTAAGTTGTAAAGAGGAAACATTAATCTTCACGTTAGATCTGGCAATAAAAAAAATTTTGCTG
This sequence comes from Frieseomelitta varia, assembly GCF_011392965.1. Taxonomy (NCBI): domain Eukaryota; kingdom Metazoa; phylum Arthropoda; class Insecta; order Hymenoptera; family Apidae; genus Frieseomelitta; species Frieseomelitta varia. Next base: position 69,422 of record NW_025110196.1, on the reverse strand, counting down.
CGGGCGCATGCATATTAAGTCCTAACAGCGACTTTATAGTTCTGGATTAAGTTTCACTAACATTTGATTTATAGTTTATAGCATCAGTGTGAGTCTAAATAATCAAATGTTAAAACTAACTGTTTCCGAAATGGTAAAACATTTTTCGAAATACAAACATTACTTATAAAAATCCACGCGTCCCGAAACATAAAGTCGCTGTTAGAACGCACGCATCTGCAATCGTAAATGATCAAGAAACTTTTTGCCATTTTTCAAGAGAACTATTGCGACGTATAATTCCTTGAAAAAGTTTTATCTTCATGATGAGAAGAATACAATCCGAAAAAAAAGAAAAAAAAATTCAAGGTCTAGGTCAATTTTACGGCAGGTTCTCTACATGTATCCCCATCAAATCAAAGGTGTAGAATTCATCTTTTCTTTCCACCCTGTACACGCTAATTTCAACAGACTTTACGTTTCTTCTAATTTCGAATAATAATAACGACAGAAGGATCCGTAAAATGTAAAATGTCCAGACAAATGTCGGACGTATTAGCCAGAAATCTCGGGAGAGGGAAAGAAAGAGAAAAGAAGGAAGCGACGGGGTAAGAAAAATTTTCCCGAGTAAAAATAATGAAAATTGCGGGGGCAGGAGCCGCCGTTCTCACGGCACTTCGATGAGTCGAGAGACGCGCGTCTCGGTCTGAGGTACCCCTCAATTTTAACTTCAGAACGAGTCTCTTCGTTGCGGCGTCGCGGCTCCGCGCGTCTTTGTTAGTTTTATCGTTGTTCTCTGTAATGGGATCATTTGGATTCTAATACGGCGCCGAGGCCGAGCTACCGAGTTGCCAATGTCATCTCGCCGTTGTTTCCACTGTACTCTATTTTCACCCCCACCGTGTGCATATTCGGCGATCCTTGCCGGCGAAAAACTGGACTAGAACACGACACAGGCGGAAATCGAAAGATCTCTCTTCCCTCCCGAGAAGGCGAAGAACTTTGAAATTTCTCACCAAAACCGTGAGGGATGACATTTAAGTAAAATGTAGGGTGGTTACTGAAAGAAAGGGACGGTCACTGAAAGACTGAATGACATGAAACAAAAATAACTTTTGCAAACACGTTTCTTTAATTTTTTACTATTTTATTTGAATATATAATTAATGGATATTTTATTATGTACTTTCAATTTACAAGGAATGCTCTATAATCTACGAGAAAAAGGTAAATAAAAGAGATTGAAAATGAACAAATTATGATATACTTTTTCAAACTCTTCAGTTTTACAGTGACCACTCTGTACAAACACATGTTTTCTTAATTTTTTATTATTTTATTTGAAAATATAGTTAATGAATATTTCCCAAACTCTTTAGTTTTACAGTGATCACCCTGTACAAACACATGTTTTCTTAATTTTTTATTATTTTATTTGGAAATATAATTAATGAATTTTTTCAGTATTTCTTTCCATAATCTACAAAAAAAAGAAAATAAAAAAGATTGGAAATGAACAAGTTATGACTTTTTCAAACCTTTCAGTTTTACAGTGACCACCCTCTACAAATACATGTTTTTTGTTAATTTTTTATTATCTTATTTGGAAATATAATTAATGGATTTTTTCAGTATTTCTTTCCATAATCTACAAAAAAAAGAAAATAAAAAAGATTGCAAATGAACAAGTTATGACTTTTTCAAACGCTTCAGTTTGTTTCAGTGCCCATCCTCTATAAACATGTGTTTTTTCTAATTTTTTATTATCTGATTTAGAAATATAATTAATGGATTTTTTTCAGTATTTTTTCCATAACCTACGAAATAAAGGAAACGAAAAAGATTGAAAATGAACAAGTTATGACTTTTTCAAACCCTTCAGTTTTGCAGTGGCCACTCTGTATCTACGAGCACGAACGATCTGTGTCTCACACGAGTTGTTCGCCGAGAATTTTCCAACCTCGTCTCGCGAAGAAGGAAAGAGTCGCGTTAATTCGATCGACTTTCAACTTCCGAGGGACGCCGACAAGAGAGCCGTAAAGACTAAGAATCAGAGCGTCACGACCGGCGTGGAAACCGGTGTTCAACCCGCCGCGATTATACGCGTATGTATGTACGAGGAGACGAAGAGTAAAGGGTGGCACGGATGCGAAGTTTGAAGCGAAGGGAGTCTTAGCTCGACGGTAGGGAACGGTGTATGGCGAAAATGGACGTCAAAGCCAATGTCTCCGTGGCGCGTGGTCGTTTTTCTTTCTCCTTCCTTTTTTTCATTCCTTTTCTTCTTTTTTTTTTTTTTTCTTCTTTAAAGCGCAACCGGCAAATAATGGTGTCTCAGAACGTCCGGCGAAGGAGCTCTGTCGTCACCCTGCTTCTAATGTCCCTTGCCGCTCGGTCGGGTGGGGGAGAGAAAGGCAAGCGTGGAAACGCGGCGCGCGGGCTTACGCGAGCAAACCATGCACCAGTGATGGTCCAAAGTCGTGGCAGGCGAAGCGAACATAGGCCATACGGCTTGATACGCGTTTTCACGAGTCGAGAGGCTCTGTCCCTTCTCTTTTTCTCTCTCTCTCTCTCTTTCTCTCTCTTTCTTTTTCTCTCGCGGCTGTGGCTGCCTTGAAAAAAAAAAAAAAAAAAAAAAAAGGATAATACTGAATGGCTGGCATTTAACATTTAACGTTCAGGGTACGAACGAGCGAAGAGAGCACCGGAGGGGGGTCCAGGCTCGCGCGCTCGTTTTCGCGGTTCTCCAGGCGGCATTGAAAGCGGGCCGCGCGCGCGATACACGTCGCATTACCCCTAAATGCATTTTATGCTCCAGCTCGCGCGACTCGGGCTTCCTCGTTCGAGAGAAAGAATGCGAAATCTCTCCCCCCGGTTTGAAGAGGAGACCGAGAGGAGAGAGAGAGAGGGAGGGAGAGAGAGAGAGTCGAAGGGGGATCGCGCGCGGCGTGCACGCGTTCTTCGGGCCCTATCTTTCAGGTGATTATGACATAAATCGTGAAAGAAGCCTCTAGCGGCTCCACGCTCCAGAAGGTCATACAAAGGAGGGATTCAATGTCTGTGTGGTCTCATAATTAAGCGCTAAACGCCGGCATGCGCTGTTGATCTGACTCTAAACACTCCGAAATCCTTTTTCTCTTTCATTCTTTCTTTCTTTGTTGCTTCCTTTCCTCCTCTCTTTTCTCTCTCTCTCTTCGTTCCTTTTCTTTTCTTTTTCTTCTCTTTCTTTCTTTCTTTCTTTCTTTCTTTCTTTTTCCCCACCGGGAAGGACTCGGCTGGGTACGCAAGGGTTTTCTTCTAACCGGCAGGGATTTTCGAACCTCGTTCGCGGCGATGCTTGAATGCGACGCCGGCGTGTAGACGGAGAGCGTGGAGAAAAACACGGTGAATACGTTGTAAGACGATTCGCGTCAAGATGCGAACTTTTCAGACGAGGGGAAAGAAGAGGGGGGAGGGGGGAGGAAGAAGAAAAAAAGGAAGAAAACGGCTCGCTGTAGTATACTCGGCGAGCTCATTCGAAATTTGCGGTGTCGTTTCTCGTCACGTCGCGTTGTTCCTTCGACGTTGAAATTCAAGACCGGATTTAATTAGTTTGATTTTTCTTATCAACTTGAGTTACTCGAACCGGGAAGAAGGAAAACGGAGGATCCTCCGTTTCCACGGCGAGGCCCTACGCTTCGAAGTTTTGTGGTTGCACGATACAGCGGCGTTAGTTCGCGTATAATAAGGTGTCGTCTTATCTAATGGGGTCGCCAACGTGGGCTTGGAAGAGTGTATCGCCGTGTATAATGGTAATTACGCGTTATTAACAAGCCTCGGGGGGGAGGGGAGGTGTCGGCGGGGGGGGGGGCGAGGTGGCGATGGTTGCCTCTTGTCTAATTAACTGAGTTTACCGCGACACCTGCCCCCCATATCATGGCATCTTCTACCATGGCTCAACCAGTGTGACTCGAGATTTACGCTAGTTGGCAAACGCTCAACGTCGACGCCACTTTCGTACTAAACCAATCGATACAGTCAACCGCCGCTTAACTGCGAAATTTCGCAGAGAATTTTATCTCGGTTTTTTTTTTTTTTGATAAAACTTCGAGATCGAGAGAACGATAAAGGAAATTCATTTCAAAATCACGCTATCAAGCTACTTTGATTATTTCATTCGTACTTCAACGTATCTCGCGATCTACGAGAAAGAAAGAGAAATTAAACTCGCTGGTTCGTCGAGTTTCCGCGACACAAAACGAGAAAGATGCGTCCCGAGACACGCGACTTCTCTCGATCGAACGCGGGAACTCGTTGCCACGGTGGTTCGAAGACGATGCCGATAAATCAGCCGATGTTACGATGCCTGAACGAGAAAAAAAAAGAAGAAGAAGAGGAAGAAGAGGAAGAGGAAAGGGAGAAACAGAGACAGAGACATCAAAGTAAGGTTAGGAACGTCCCCCGGGGTGGCAAGCCCCTCCGCCAGCCGGGGTGCAACGGAGGTTGATCCGCAACCAGGGTTGCGGGCCAACTCTCCCCGACTCATTAAGTACGATGCCCTTATCCTTCGAAAAAAAGAGAGAGAGAGAGAGAGAGAGAGAGAGAGTGAGAGAGGAGGAGGAAGGGATGGACAGAAAGAAGGGGCCGATAGCTACGTATATGCAGATATGTATTTTAAAGCATCGATATCACCTACACTCCGACGCTTCGTTACGGGTAGGGTGTATATTGCGTTACTTTCGATTCACAATGGCTTCTCTGCCACCCTAGTTGATACCGGAGGAAGGGGGAGGCAGCAATGAATCACCGAAACATTGCGCGGAATCGATACCAACGCCGACATCGTCTTCGATGCCATCGCTGTTACTTCGTCGTGTTCTTGACGTTAGAATCTTTTTTCATTAATGGGCCAAACGATGGCGGAGTTTGTATTTCGACTCGACTCTACTTTCTCGCTACTTTCACCGTTTCGATTGACTCGCAGATTTTATAAATTAGCAAGCCAGCCTCGGGAAAAATTTTTTTGGATACCATCGTTGTTTCGTCGATCTCTGATATTGGAATTTTGTCAACTACCCTGAACGTCGACCGACTCGCAGATTTCATGAATTACGAATAAGTTTACGGGAAAAATTTTTTAGATACTGCTATTGTTTCGTGGTTTTTCGTATTGGAATTTCTTCGCCAATGAACGATGATGAGAAAGTTGGTGCTTTAATTCAATTTCTCACTATTCTGGACATCGACTGACACGTAGATTTTATATACCACGAGCAAGTTTTAGGAAAATTTTTCTGCAGGATGGGTCAAAAGTTTCTTTCCGCCTATTTTTCTACGTTTTTTCTTTAATAAAACATCAAAATATAAGGGGGAAATATTTCGAAACATTACGAATTTATTTTAGCAAGATTTTTGGTAAATACCACTATTATTTCTGGTGGTATCTTTGAATATTGGAATTTCTTCGCCAATGAACAAAGATAACCTAACAAACCTAACCCAAACCTAACCTAACCTTGAGAAGAAATTATTTTCTACCAGTTTAATCTATTTGACCAAAGACGAATAATTTAGAGGACGCGTTGTTAACTGCGTCAAGTTCGTTCAACGAAGATTATAAAATTGATTAACGCGTGGGGACAATCGTCCCGCGGGAAGCGGGTGGTATTCCGTTTCAGGTAGCATTCCGCCGCGCATTTGAATAAATAACGATGCTTTCGGCAAATCACAAAAACCGTGGGAGTATCAAACCACCGCAAGGAGCCGGGTGCCCCGCGGTGGTAATGGCACAGAGCGTGCACTCAAACGTCTCTTTCAACTAAGAGAACAGAGCTGGCGTCGCGTTTCGAGATCCCCAAAACTTCGCATCAAACATATTCAAATACGCAATAACGCATTATGATTTATTTACCGATACTTTATACGAGGCCGCGAGTGTGCGACGCCGTGCTTCATGGCTTGTATGAATATTAACGAGCACGCGGCATACACCTACCCCCCTTTTACTGTCTCTCTCACTCTCTCTTTCTCTTTCTGCGCATCTCCCTCTGCTGGAGCAACCCTCCTTGGACAAAGTGCGTGCGTGCATGCAAATATACATCGAGTTAAGTGTATCGCAGCCCGTGGAAATCCACCATCGTGTATCTTCTCGCCCATCCCGATGCCGGAAATCCGAAGGCAGGCTACATGCTCCTCGGCCCAATATTCGAACTATCTCCGTAATATGCTTTCGTTCCTACCAGTGGCTTTCAATTTTTTCACACGAAACGCGTTACGGCGTTAGGCGACGAACAGTACGTTACGAATAAAATCGCAAGTTTGTGCATGGCGAGACAGAGATCCGCTTCGTTTCTTCTTCTCTTTTCTTCTTTTTTCTGTAATTTTCTCACGCAAACGAAAAAAAATTTCACCTTGCGCAAACGTTCGACGAGCAAAGAGCCCTCGCGCTGCGAACGCGAGGCCGCGACCCTCCGCTCTCTGTGTCGCAGCAACGGACTGTTCCGTTCGGATAAGAAAGGGTTAATCAGGTCGAGCGGACCATCGGAATTCTCCTCGACGCAACGGCACGTCGCTTTTCCGTGCAATTGCCTCCTAATTATCGCCGTCAACTAATAACTCGCATTAATTTCGGGCGATTTAGTGGCGGCGGCGCGTGCGCATTACGAATCCAACCACCCCCTCCCTCCCTCCCGCCCCCCAGATCCACCGGCATCCACAGCCACCCCCGCGAGCATCGAAGTTTAAATTGAATTGGGTTGGCATGGCACGGCGCTAGTTCGCAAAACTATAACCCCTCCGCCTATAGATATACACACACACACACACACACACACACACACACACACACACACACATATATGTATACGTAGCGGCGCGTGTAACTGTAGCCGTGGTGGAGACGAGGGGGAGGAAAGTGGGGAGGGGGCGCCATCGTATCCGAAGACCATCGACTGGAGAATAGTACTCTCTGTTTATGGGACAAGTAACGCTATGGAGATACAGTTGAACTGGCAACGGGAGTACGAACGTGCACCGGCGCCCGCCTAATGCCCCGGCTACACCCTTCCCGAACGCTTTCACCCCCGCGACGCGCCCTCTTCTTCGACACCCACTTCTCAACCTGCTCAACGATTTCTACCGCGCTGTCTGCCGCGTTGCTTCTATTTCTGCCACTGTGTGCTCGGATGTTAGGCCGCGTCCACACCTTGTCACTGTCGCCGCGTCACCAACGCGTCGTGGACGGTGAATTCCACGCGATTCGACGAAAAATATAACTTGAATTTCAAGGTGAAAATTTTCGTTTCGCAAATAACGTGCCACTCGCCGCGAAGATTAAACTTACCAACGTCGACCGCAAGATTCAAGGGAAGCTTGGCGAAAGTAAAGTTTCCGAAAAGCGAAGAAGACCTCGAACCTCATCTACTCTTTCACCGTTTCTCTTTCACAAATTCTTCTCCTACTGTACACGATGATGCTTTCGTTCTTTGAATGCTACGCTTCCATGTTAATGTGAACGGGGCATTAAGCGATTGTTGGCGGCCAGAGGACGCAGAACCCAGAGTGGACCAAGAGGGTTCCGACATTTCGAAACAGGGGGAGAGGTAGCGGCGAAAGAGAGAATACACGGAGGAAGGAAGAGGAAGTCAGGAGGAGACAAAGAGGGGCCGGGAGAGTATCGAGCCGGCGAGAAGGTATCGGGGAATGCTTCTTGCACGTAGGGTTGTTGCTTATCGGGAATGTATAGTGTGTTGGTCAGGTCGTTAGCAAGTTGTCGAGATTAAATGCCTTCCAGCGTATTAGAAGCTGCACTAGCTTGATTAGCCCCCCTCCCCCTCCCACTTCTCCTCCTGACTCGCGACGGTGATTCTCACGAGGGGGGTGGCATCGATCTCCGCGCCCGAGGATCCCCTCGGCGCAGAGGAGGACACCGTTGCCACCGAGCGTTCACCTCCGGCCCACGGCACACTCGATATCGCCACGGAAGCGTATTATCTGTTCGCCGTTTAAGCGATAACCGATAGTTCGGGGATTACTCGGGAATTCCCGAGGCCGCCAGCGGTAGCTGCACTTGGAAAATTCGCCAAAGACGCTTCGTAACGACTCGAACGTGCTGAGATATCGGACGGGACCTGACCGGACGGGGGTGAAACGAAATTGAAACCTTTGAAATTACATTCTTCCGTACAATTGCGGAATTCTTCTTCGAGTTTCATATCATTTAGAATTTCTCCTTTTTGGGGGGGTATGGCAGTTGGACGGGCCTGAAAATTACGAATACTTTGGAGGACTAGTAAATAGAAGTATACGTTTGATTGACGTGAACTTTTGTGGTTTATTTAACACATTATGAACGATGAAAAGCAACGTTGAGAAAGATAGAAAAATGACTCTCGTTTAACTTTTTACATAACTTTTCTTCACATTGCCTATCGGTGTGCATGATTCCAGCAGAACAGGATTAGTTGCAACAAAAGTAAACAATATTCTCTAAGGATTGACGACGCAACATTTTCATTTCTGTGAAAATTATGCAAATGGCAGCTATTTGTTTTCCATGTTATCGAATTCATGCCAAAAGTTTCTGTGCTTTTCATTTGTGTTTTTCGAAATTGTTAAAAATTGAAAAACGTTCGATCGTCAATAGTAAATGTTACACTAGAGATGCGCACCAAGTTTCACAGTTACCTTCCAGTAAATAAATTGCTGGTAGACGATACAGGGAAAAGTTTGTCGAGGGCAAAGGGTTAAAACGAACGATCAATTCGTGACAAATCGCACACTATCGAAATAAAGTTCCTCCTTCCATTCGCGAGCATCAGAGTTTCAAAAATTGAATCCAACACGTCACAGTTTGATCACGCGAACTTTTGCCCACTTTCAAATAAGTACGAGTAAACGGAATTCTATTTGTACGTGAAAAATTTCCCCCCCAGAAACACACGGGACAAGTGAATATCAAATGTTACACAAGTATCAGGTATCAGCTTGTAGACACATTTATTAACAAGGATGCTCCGTTATTGTTTTACAAATTACAATATCCCATCCATTGCTGGTCGTTCGTTGACAAAAAAAAAAAAAAAGAAAAAAGACAGAAAACGAAAGGATACGTTAGTCACGAGTTGAAGTAATACAAAAAAAAAAAAAAAAGAAAAGAAAGGACGATACGTGTATTTGCAGCGCAAGCGTATAACCCCTCTCGAGTCCGTTCCTTTCGCGCGAGATTTCTTTCCATATCTTTCATGTAGGCTTGTTACGGCCTAAATGAGTAAAACCAGCTAAAACCACGTCGATGCGGGCAAGAAGGCACCCTCCGGACGGTTGCTTAGCAACGTGCACGAGCCTTCGCACATGATATCAGTAGGACGAGAAAAGCTCCTCGTACGAATGGTTTGATCTCGCCAAACTCTCGGTCTGATTTCAGCTCGTGCTCCCGATCCAATAACATGCAGATTTCTTCGGTTTCCCCGCGATAGATAGACATCTCAGATAGACGTTTCTCTCGATCACGCGCAACATACGCGACTGACGGGCCTGCGTTCACGAGGACAAAAGTAGAAGCGACATGACGAACTGAGAAATATTCGAAACGCGAGGTTGTACGATATGATTTTTCAAATTTCATTGCCACTGTTACTAGGCTTGACTATTTGTCAGTCAATATAATAGAGTGGAGAGAGTTTGTCCATGGTTATCACAGATGAATTCTATGCCTTCGATTCGATGGAAGTACGTGTACGGTATGACGTTGAATTTTGGGGTCGAAAAAAAAATTTTTTTTTTTCATTTTTCATTTTTTCCATTTTACTTGTCACGAAGGTGAAACTTTTCCAAGAGACCATAGATCGCAACCTAATAGAAAAATGAGGAAAAAGTTTCTTAATCGTTTAACATTGCGAACGCGTGCGTGCTAACAGCGACTTTATGATTCTAGACGCGTGAATGTCTAGTTTACGTAATTTTTGTATTAGGTTTCACTAACATTTGATTTATCATAGTTGTAGCATCAATCTGTGTCTAAATAATCAAATAATAGAACTAATTGTTAACATTGTTCGAAATATAAGCGTTACATTCACGCGTTCAGAGCCTTAAAGTCGCTGTTAGAACGCCACGCATCTGCAGTGTTAAATGATTAAGAAACTGTTTTGTCATTTCTCAAGAGAACTATTAAATCTATGATTTTTTGAAAAAGGTTTACTTTTGCAACAAAAAAAAAATTTTGTCCTCGAAATTCCATAAAATCGAAGGTGTACACGATGATAAACTTTTCTTTCAACCCTGAACAAGGTGTTTACAGCATGTGAAATAAGAGGAGACGAAAAATTTTGTCATTTAAGGCTTCGATTCCAAGAAAGTCGAGTTCGAAGATTTCCGAAAATTTACAAAGTATCGAGGAAATTTTTAACGAAACATATTCAAAGTTCACTTTCCTGAGAAACGAAGCTTCAATAAAGAAATTGTATTCTACATTTCTGCATGTCGAACAATTACTATTTTCCGATCTAGCGTCTAAAAGTAGCGAAATTCAAGTCTCTGAATGAAAAAACTTTACCTCGTCGATCTTAATTTTTTCATCGCCTTACCTTCCACGTGCCACAAAATACCCTGTACATTTCGTGATGAGTGTCTTGTAATTTCCACGCAGATCGGCCTTCGGATCGGTTTTCACAATTACAGTGCCAATGAAATGAATTTCAAGATGTTCGCGGCGCACGAAGAAACGAAGGTGTCGAGTGCCTAGGTACACGCGGCAGCCAACCCGAAAAACTCGAGGCAAGATCGAGTTTTTATTCAAAATCAACGAAGCACGAATAGCCGATACCGCGGGAACGGTATTCCCCGACGTCGACGTCGACGTTTATGGTATTCAATGAGGAGGCACGCCTGTGTGTTTCGCGGAAGGTTTTCCCCTCCTGTGCCATCGTTCCCGATGTTTTGTATTGAAAATTCGGGCGAAAGAATAAAGGCGATTCCACGATCTCTCTCTCTCTCTCTCTCTCTCTCTCTCTTGTGTAGAGGAAGACCGGGGGGGAGGGAAAGACACGTGTGCCGTCATTCGAACGAAGGGGTGCGGTAAACAAGCGATATAGTCCGGGCTCGCTATCCAATATTGAGATTGCTGTCTTTCGGAATATGCTAATGCGATAATACATACAAATGGTGAACCATAAACTATAGAATTTTCATAAAGGACATGCAAATGCCACGACGAGGTATCGAGTGCGTCGCCAACGCTCGGCCAAGGGGTTCACCGGCCCTTCCGGAAGATTGATACGTCGTACGGCGAGCGATCAAACGTCCCATCGGCCGATTCACGGGCAATATTACGGGAAAAAGGAAGAGGCCAGGGATTGGATCTGCTGTCGTGTCGTCGTAGCAACGAGGGTCGAGCCGCAATTAGCTAAGAGTGGCGTAGACGCTAGATGTAAAAATGCAAATGCGAACGCGTGCCCGTTGGAATAATCGTAACTCTTTCGCAACGGCGTATCGGCGCCAAGGAAAATGTGCCTCCTCCATGAAACCAAACCATCGTCGTTTCCTCGAATCTTCGATTTAAGAAACTAACTAATTGGTTTCCCTCTCTTCAATTATTCATTTTTAGAAATTTTTATCGAACATTTGCAACAGATCGAACCGTTATTCAAGAAACCAACATTGTTTTTCCATCGAGTCTCCTCCTGTCTTTAATTATTCATCGAAATTTTTATTGAACATTCGTAAAAACTTTCGGAGCAATTAACAAAGTGTTATTCAACTAACATTGTTTTCCATTGAGTCTCTTCCTGTGTTTAAGTATTCATCGAAATTTTTATCGAATATTCGTAAAAACATTTCGAACAATTATCGTACTGTTATTCAACTAACATTGTTCACTCTCCTCAATTTTTCATTTTAGAAATTTTTATCGAACATTTGCAACAGATGGAACCATTATTCAAGAAACTAACATTGTTTTTCCATTGAGTCTTCTCCCGTCTTTAATTATTCATCGAAATTTTTATCAAACGTTTGTTTTAATAACATTTGCAACAAATCGAACCATTATTCAAGAAACTAACATTGTTTTTCCATTGAGTCTCCTCCCGTCTTTAATTATTCATCGAAATTTTTATCGAACGTTTGTTTTAGTAACATTTGCAACAAATCGAACCATTATTCAAGAAACTAACATTGTTTTCCCATTGAACTTCCTCCTGTCTTCAATTATTCATCGAAATTTTTATCGAACGTTTGTTTCAATAACATTTGCAACAAATCGAACCATTATTCAAAAAACTAACATTGTTTTCCCATTGAACTTCCTCCTGTCTTCAATTATTCATCGAAATTTTTATCGAACGTTTGTTTTAATAACATTTGCAACAAATCGAACCATTATTCAAGAAACTAACATTGTTTTTCCATTGAGTCTCCTCCCGTCTTTAATTATTCATCGAAATTTTTATCGAACGTTTGTTTTAATAACATTTGCAACAAATCGAACCATCATGCAAGAAACTAACATTGTTTTCCCATTGAACCTCCTCCTGTCTTCAATTATTCATCGAAATTTTTATCGAACGTTTGTTTTAATAACATTTGCAACAAATCGAACCATTATTCAAGAAACTAACATTGTTTTCCCATTGAACCTCCTCCTGTCTTCAATTATTCATCGAAATTTTTATCGAACGTTTGTTTTAATAACATTTGCAACAAATCGAACCATTATTCAAGAAACTAACATTGTTTTCCCATTGAGCCTCCTCCTGTCTTCAATTATTCATCGAAATTTTTATCGAACGTTTGTTTCAATAACATTTGCAACAAATCGAACCATCAAGAAACTAACATTGTTTCCTATTGAATTTCCTCCTGTCTTTAGTTATTCATCGAAGACCATTTGCAAAAAAAACAATTATCGAACCAATTATTAACCAGTTGAACCCATTAACTTTAAACGGATTATTGCGTTATTACACAATATTCGTGGAACGAACGGGGGTTAACAGTATAACAGTAATAATAATCGTTGCAACACCGTAGCCGTGAAAATCGGGGCGCAAAAAGTTCCAACCGGTGGGAGAAGCGTACCGGAATATATCGATAATCCCCAGAGGCGTTTGGACCTTATTAGAGGAACGAATGGTCTAGACGAGGATTCTGAAAAAAGCACCGATTCCGATAAAGTATAAAGCGAAAAAAAATCCTTCCGTAATAGAATTACTCGACCCGGGGCGGTCGTAAACGTATTCCCAAGGCCGATGGCCATTTTTCTCGGTCAAGGGGGCGAATTGGCTAAACCGCACGCGTTTACCCGAAGACAGATAACCGGGGAAACAACAGGGTGCCTCTCTGCTCTACGATTCTTTGCTGTTCTGTTCGCCACTTGATCTTACATTTCTCTAGATTACGTCATTCACAAACAATCTTATCAATTTATTGCTTGCTTCAGCCACGCGGTTGCATCTTCCACACTGTACTGCCAGTGGATAGATATCAGTTACTGAGCTAAACAACGTGTTTTATACTGACGTTGATTACTTTTCGTGTATAAAATAGGAATGACTTGCTTGACAGTCGAGGGATCATTCTTCAATCAGAATTTTACTTGCATCAAAATTTACTCTTGCGCAATCAGAATTGTAGTGAAACTTACAAGAAAACAAAACGTGTTCTGATAACTTTAATTACTTTCCGTGTATAAAATAGAAATGGCTCGTTTACAATGGTCGAAGGATTACTCTTCGATCAGAATTTTAATTATATTAAAATTTACTCTTATGCAATCAGAATCATACTGAAACTTGAAGAAAAATGTCTCCTAACAAGATTAATTACTTTTCATGTATAAAGTAGAAATCAACAGTTGGACGACTCACTCTTCAATCAGAATTTTAATTATATTAAAATTTACAAAAAAATCATTATACCTTTCGAATGTTATACTTTTCTCTACTGATACTATTTCACACGCTGCTTCATGTATGACATATTAATGCTTTCGAACGAGTTCAATACAGATTTTTGAGAATGTTGAGGGAATTTGGATACCATGTGGTTTCCACCATAATTATGATTTTTCTACGAAACATTTTAAAGCTTTCACTTAGAAAAAATGTAAAAAAAACTAGCTGCTTTTCTTTGTAAAGTAATTAATGGCTGAGTAATCCTAACCTATTAAAATTTTGATCTATCCACGTACACATTCAGATTTGAACGCATCAATCCAATTCACAGAATTAATGTTCTGCTGAATTCTCTAGACATTCTCTCAAACTTACTGCATTCTTTTGGACAGCTAATAATATTTTTTCTCAGTTTCATTTCGTGAACTGCAAGCACTGGGATTAACCCCTTGCGCTGGCAAGGTGATTGCGGACCATAACGAGTGACCGAACCGTATACAACAATTTGTCGCTTTCTTTTTCTTCCTCAACTCGTCGATGTGACATCACTGGATAGAAATGATTAAGAAGTAATAAATTTATCGTCTGTTTTAAATGGGTTGCATTTAAATATACTTCAAAACTGAGAAAAACACGTTGCAATTTGAGACAAAAAATTCTCGAGCGCAGGAGGTTAATCTCTCCTTGATCACTGTATTTATTCGCGTGTTATTATATCTCTATTTCTTTCCTTTGTATCATCTTTAAGAACAAACAAGCAACAACAAAATCAAGATCAAGTTCTCTCCGTGTTCTCTCTCCGGGAGCAAGCATTTCCCCATGTCGAATGATAAATGCCGACGATCCAAATGGCATCTGTTTGTAAGAAGGGCAGCGTCGACCAGGTTGCATCCGGGCGGGGCAGGTAAGAGCGATATATTTTCGAAGATTGTTTTCTCTCGTCAGGTAGCCACATACGTCACGCGGGATCCCAGGAGGAAAGCTGGACGGGCAGCAGGAATATACCGGGTATAGATCACAACTCGCGAAGCGCCGGCCAAGTCCCACGGCAGAACGTGGCGAATCAACTTCCGTCATTGCCCGCTATTCCAAACCTAATGCCTGGCATTTCTCTTCGGTCTCCGAACAACCCACGATTCTACACGCGTCGGATGTGAGTAAAGTGCGAATAGATACGTCTATGTGGGCCCCCGTTTACGTGCACGCGTACATACGTGCGTCGGATAGAACTAGAACGAGTCTGGAAGTTTCATATTTGCGGAACTCTTCGCGGAGAATCGGGATCCAATGGTTGCCAAGTGTGACAAAATGTTACGTCAGGCCTCGGCTAGGCAATTGAATAAAATTAAATGGAAATTAAATGAAAATGATAATATGTAGAAAAATATTTTTTTATATCCTTACATATGTATTGTGTTACTGTATTTTTGCAGTTGCATTTAACTGTCACGTACAGCGTATACTAGTTGTTAATTTGTGTTCGTTACCTTGTTCAATCACCGGCATTGTTATTTATAATAAATATTATTTACATTTAATCTCTACCTATACTTGTCTACCTAACGTCTCGTTGCCGACTTTAGCTTTCAATTAATCGTTGTATGTCAAGTGGTTGAAAGACGTAATGTGGCAGAAAGACAATCATCGATAGTACTCGCGCAATAAAAGTTTTCGCGACTGCGTCAAAAATTTTCCAAAGTTCGGCATTTAAAATCTTCGGCCGTTCTCGTAAATGCTGCGGAAAACATTCAGAGTTTTGGAGAGCGTACTATCGACAAGTATCGAATTCAAAATACTGGCTGGTGGAGCAGTAGTCACCGATGGAGGGAAACAATCAATGCGCGAAAGGGGAAGGGGAGGGGGAGGGTGGCGCGCGAAGAACGCTCTGGAACGCGCGATGCGGCCGCCGTATATGAACTCGCGGCGTATCCAGCTTTCGCGGCCATAAAGTTCGAGTTTACAACGCGAAATGGACTGGAAAGCAAAACGCGCGCGCAAAAAAAAAAAAAAAAAAAGAAAGAAAAAAAAGGAGAGTAACGAGGAGGCAGAGCATGGAAGCAGCGGCGAAAGGACGAGCGAGCCAGAGGGCTTCCAGTTGCGAGAGTTGAGTGGAAAAGGAGATCCTATGCCGCGGAGTGTGGCGCGCGGGATCGTCGCTCCGTTGGAAGGAGAAAGAGTGAAATTAAGAGGGAAAGGGAGAAAAAGAGAGGCAGGTTCGAGGGTAAGGGATGGAGAAATTGGAGGGGTGAATGTGGGTGGAACGGAAAGCGTGGGCGGAGAGAGCGAAATAGAGAGGGAAAATAGGAAGAGGAAGCGACAGAGAGACACAGAGAGAGAGAGAGAGAGAGAGAGAGGCTAGCAGCAGTCAGAGAAGTAATATCCAGCGCAACGTTCCGGCAGGATGAGCTTTAATTGGAATATGGATCCGCTCTCTGTCGTTTCCCGATACTCCGATAAATTATCCTACGTACCATTTGCCCCGGAAAGCGCCACTTCAATTCGTTGCCGCCGTTCGGAGCGTAACACCTAGCTGAAAGAGACGATGCGCGCCATTCGAAGCGAATGAACATGACGAAGTGCGAACCGGTAGGTTTTAAAGCGACGCGATTAAGGTCAATTTCCCGTGATTCGATTTACGCCGCGTTCCAATTAAACCGACAACGCCACATTGAATTATAAAGCCGCGTTTCGCGCGCGAATCACCCGTTTCTAGTTATTTTCTTCGGCCTTCCCGCGTACACCTCCGCGCCGGTGTGGAGCGATCTGATTTCGTTACGTACGACGTGCGTTTTCGCTGAAATTATCGGGGGAAGAAGATCGGCAAGCGCCCGAAGTATATTAACTCCGCGCGCTTTCTCGATTGGCGGATCGATCGGAAAAGGCAAAGGCGACACGCGTCTCGCTCGCCGGTTGATTTAGGATTCGCGTGTAACCGCGATCGAGCAAGGCCGAGCGCCGCGCCGAATGGAATACTAATCAAAGATACACAAATTCCGCTGGCTAATACTTCAAATCCCCTTTAGCTGGGATCCCGAAATTAAATTATTGGATTAGACGCTGGCGACGCCGACCCTACTGCGTTCTGTCTCGCGATAGAATATATATGTATATATATATATATATATATGTGTGTGTGTGTGTGTATGTATATTCTATCCCTAACCAAGTCTTTGGAAAGCTGTTCGGCTTTACTTACCGAACACCCTTTGATCTTAACTTCTTGCCTTTAATCGTTCTGATTTGGGAACCGGGTCAATCGTCCCGTGTCTCGCCCTCCACCGGGAAAATTCTCTGTGATCCAACGTCGAAAGTTTACTTTTCATCCAGGGAGGAAGAAGAAGGGGGCATTAAACGTCACCCTGTCGAGTCGATTAGCGAAGATATTGCAAGCAGAACCAAGAGAGTGCTTCAAGCACTCGAAAATCGGATACTAAAAAGCATTCGCAGCAAATGGATTAAACTATAAACACATCAATGCTCGACCAACATAAAAATTTGATTTAAAATTCTGCGTTCTTTCGTTCATTGAACTCTTGAAAAAAAAAAACAGAGAATTTGTTTTCTCGTCGTTCGAAAGTTATTTCGCACATACATTCGTTTCTGTATTAAATTGACAATGATTTCGTAGAAAGACCTAACCGATTACAATACAGGAATAGCGTAAAGATTAAATGTAAAGTAGATAATCAGACGTGATAATGAATACAAATTAACAACTAACATACTCGGTCACTACTCAAACAAACTATTTTTCAAGCGACTCCTTCTCACACATACTTGTTTGCCATTTTTCAAAAGAACTATTAGACTTGTGATTCCTTAGGAAAGTTTCTACCTCCGTGATAAATGCAAAAAAAAAAAAGAAAAGTTTTTTATCTTTGTCACAAACTTTTCCTTCTACTCTGTACAACGAATTTGCAGTTTAAAATAAAGTTTGAATGTTTAAGATGTCCATCTATTAAAAAACGCAATTATTTTTTGACCAGCTCGATATATCGTTCATACACTGTTGGTTTGGCCCATTCTCCTTTCTCTCTCTCTCTCTCTCTCTCTCTTTCTCTCTGTCGGATGGACGATTTCGTCACGGAGGAAGGAAGAAGGGCTCTACGGGGCGAAAAGGCTATATTTTCATATCAATGATTTTACGACCGCGTCTCTCGTACCCTTGCCGAGGCGAGGCGCACTCTCCAGCCCCGTAGGATATCTATATTTTATCGCGCGTGAAATTCTTGCTATTTATTCGCGTATAAGAATTTAAATGTTTCCAAAATGCGAGTTGGCCAGGCGTGGGTCGTCTTCCGCCAGCCCGAGCTTCTCTCCCCTCCCGCGGCCGCCGCCGTAATCCTTACATGATTTAGAATTCTGGGGGATCGTTTCTCGGGGACGCGGACAACGCGCCACCGGAGAGAACCAGAGGAAGAACCATGGGGGAGTAGAACGTTGGTTCGCGTAGATTAAGTTCGATTCGCCGTGGCATATTCTTGGTGGGCCGCGGGGAAATACGATCGTGGTATTTTAAAATAACGACGCCATTAGCGGCATAGTCGGGGAAGACGCGCCCGAGCGACAGTCCTCGTCTCCTCGTCTCCTTGCCCCAAGCAAGCCTCTTTCCACCGAGCGAAACTTGCCTCTCCTACTTCCCGCTCCAACTCTTTGTTCAACCCGATTTTTCAAGAGCTCGCGCCTACGGAATACCCGAAAAGGATGGCCTGGCAAATTGGAACGTTTCAATTTGAACGATTTCGATACTAGTCGCTCTCAAACTTTTGAGACGCGCGTATATTATTGTCACTTTGACAGGAGAAGGTCCGCACGTGTGACCAAGAGAAGCTTCCTCTCCCTAATTACTTTCTTCTCAATTAAACCGAAATCGCACGAACCTGAATCTAACTTTCTTTTCGATCAAACCTAAATCGCAAGAATCTGTACCTAAACTTAACCTAATTGTAATCTAAACTAAATCTAACTTTCTTTTTTTAATTAAACCGAAATCGCACGAACCTGAATCTAACTTTCTTTTCGATTAAACCTAAATCACAGGAATCGAAACCTAACCTAAATCTGATGTAAACTAAATCTAACCTGACTTAAATCTAACTTCTTTTTCAATTAAACCGAAATTACATGAACCTAAACCTAAACCCAACTTAACTCTGATGTAAACTAAATCTAACGTGACCTAGATCTAACTTTTTTTTCAATTAAACCGAAATTACATGAACCTAAACCTAAACCTAACCCAAATCTGATGTAAACTAAATCTAACGCGACCTAGATCTAACTTTTTTTTCAATTAAACCTAAATCACACGAATCTACTATAACCTAAACTTAACCTAAATCTAATCTAAACCCAACTTGAACCTAACCTAAAAACTGCATAAATAGATAGTTTTTACTTCTTACTTTAGTTTTATTTACAGATACTTCTACACACATCTCTCAGCGCCCCATGACACTAATCACCCACAGTTTTTCAATCATTTCAGTGCCATGCACTTCGGTTTCGATTATAGCGCCAGATCGTTGTCACATGAAAGCTTCCTAATTTCCTCCTAAATCACGCAATGGGCAATTATCACTTTAACCTTACTTCCATTGCATTGCTTGACATTTTTCGCTCGACTGTTACATCAAGAAAACGATATCACGCCGGTGTTTAGTGTAGCACTTTAGTATCCAACACGGTTCGTTTTTTATTTTTTTAAAATAGCTCGTGGCCCTGAAACATTTTTTTGTCAAGCTAACGCTACGAGGATCTACGGTTAACGGTTAAACGCGTCTCTTTGTGTCTCCATCGAGCGGAGATCGAACGGTGACGGCGAGAATGCTACTCGAGACTCGCGATTCAACAGCGAGCGCGAGGCTGAGGTTCAGGAATTATATCGGGGAGTCGGGTTCCTTGTATAAATCATACATATTCAGGCGCCGACAACATTTCCTCGACTAGCTACCAGTGATCCGTCTAATTTATAGTTTAACTTATCTAAATGCGCGCAGCGCCTGGGCGTTGAGGAGAGAGAGGTTGGGCCACCACCGACCTAGTACTTCAACGAACCGTCGACGACACCCGACAGCGGCGGCGTTCAACCCTTTGCCTGTTTAGCATTCCATCTTCGATTTGCTCGGTGGTTCCCACGAGGGGGGTAAAACGCGAACGGTGAATTTTTTACGCGGGGAAAATCGTTGGGTAAAGGGGGAGAAAAAGGGAGGAAAGAGTGAGAGAGAGATGGGAATCCCGCGTCAACGGGATTAGCGGCGATTCCGGAGTCGATAAATCATTGCAGCCTCGCGGACACGCGAGACCACCAGCGCGGAAGAGACGGAAGAATTCCGATAATCGGATGAACGTGACTGGAGCACTTGTTGAATCGACCGAGATATAAATTAAACGTTCGCATTGGCAAACAATTGTTTCATCGGCCAACCGTATTTGCTCTTCTGTTTGCGGGATATCCACTTTCTCGTCGACACGTCTATTTCGCTCTCGTTTTTTCTTTCATTTTTTTTTTTTTCTTTTTGTTTTGTTTCTCCTTTCCTTCCGTTTACACGACATTTACACCTAAGGCTAGAAGCTGATATAGCTTCGAAACGATTGATCGACATGGAAAAATGTTTCAGACGAAGGTTGAATAATTTCATTAATTGATATCGTTATTATCTTTTAATGCGAATGCATAGAAAGTCTTTTTCTTTTTTAAGCAAAATCGACTGACCTCGTCGAGTCATTCCCTACGAAAAGGTGATAAATTATTTATACCGAAAAATCATTAATTCAGAAGACGTTTTAATTAAAATGTTGTATAATGCTCATAAAACGTCGAATTTATGTGTAATAACAGCATTAATAATGAAATTATTAACGTGATTATTTATTAATAAAACGATGAAAATGTGACGACATAATTAATCGCTTTGAAAATACGTCATATAACTTATTCACTATAACCTACCGTTCGTCGAATCAGAATTATTAAGAATTGTCAAATTACAAATTCATTGGAGGATAGATATAAACGACATCTATCTATTTTAATTACAACGCATTAGACAGACCTTTTTCCCCATTTATGCTCGTTTAGTACGCCTAATTTAAGCCCAACTAGTCGAAATCGGAGAGGAAAGCATTTCCCCAGAGTTGATTAAATATTCTGACAGTTGATTGGAGAATCGAAAGAAAAGAATATGAAAATCATTCTCCATATTCTCCCACAAGTGGAAACCGTGTGAATATTTAACCTCTTGCGTTGAAATGACGAGAATATTTGTCCCAAAAATGCAATATTTTCTCAGTTTTAAGTATACTGAAATATAAAAATATATAACGGGCAAATAATAAATTTAATAACTACATTTATATATATATATCAACATAATACATTATAATATATATATTTATTATTATATTTATTAATATATATATTTGTCTCAAAAAAGCAATATTTTCTCAGTTTTAAGTATATTGAAATATAACAATATATAACATGCAAATAATAAATTTAATAACTATAATAATGTATATAATTATATAATACATTATAATATATATAATATATATATTTATTTTTATATTTATTATATATATATTTGTCTCAAAAATGCAATATTTTCTCAGTTTTAAGTATATTGAAATATAACAATATATAACAGGCAAGTAATAAATTTAATAATTATAATAATGTATATAATTATATAATACATTATAATATATATAATATATATATTTATTTTTATATTTATTATATATATATATATTTGTCCCAAAAATGCAATATTTTCTCAGTTTTAAGTATATTGAAATATAACAATATATAACAGATAAATAATAAATTTAATATATATATTAATATAATACATTATAATATATATATAATATATATATAATAATATATTATAATTATAATTAAAATAACAAATAATAAATTTACTACTTCCTAGTAATTTCTATCCAGTGATATACCGATGAATTCGAACACAAGAACGAATTATTGTGTACGACTTGGTCACTCGTTATGGTCCGCGAACCAGTTACTGGCGCAAGAGGTTAAAATATTGAAAGAGCCATTGATAAGGATGTCGAAGTAAAAGTAAAAATATAAGACAGAGAGTATATACGATCAAGTGGTAGGGTTTTTCTTCGGTTCCTTGGCATCGATGATAGAGAGGCATCGAGGATAACCGGTTAAAACCAGTGGCCTGTTTTACAAGGAACGGGGATGACGGATCGTTTCGTGGGGGATCGGAGAGGGCTTCATCCCTTGATATATCGACGCAAAGCGGTGAGCGATTCCCACGAAGGATACCGCGAGCCAATCTTTCGGAAACCAGCCCCCAACGCGTCCAAAGGAGCGTGATATTTATAGGGCGGATTTAAAGTATAAAGTTGCAAGCGGGGATAGAGAGAAAGACGTTCCTAGTCCACCACGCGGTATGTGTGTTCCTATTTTCTGGAAGATCGCGGCCCCGGTTACGATTCGGAATTCCAATCGCGCGCCCGAGGCTCCGCGTCCCGAAATCCAACGTCCATGAGAATGAAGGACGTTCGAAAAGACCGTACAAATACGAAGAACGAAATAACGACTGTCACGTTCCCTGAGATAAATATAAATACTCAGAGATAAATGGTTGCAGCTGTGTAACGAGCAGCATGATGACAATGAAAAATTGTGGATAATGTAATTTGAGTAAAAAGGTTCGCGTAATCTCATTCTGAAGCGTGAAGCCTCTATTTTTATTTGCGAGCTCGAAGATGTGTAACGAGTTGGGCAAGTGAGGATACTTGAAGTTGAATGTTAGAATTAAGGGGGTTTTCTAGTGTAAAATTTAAAAAAATCGATTTTTTTCTTTTTTTGCGCATTCTTAAAGGATACAGTTTTAAAAATGCATCTCTGGAATCTTATATGTGAACTCCTAAAATTAACGGAGTTATGAGTGTTTGAAGGACGCGACGACCAGTGTCTTGTTACCGAAATATTAAACTTTAAAGGCATTTTTCTTGAAATTATGTTTTTTAGAACGGTGTCCGTGATCTCAACATCTACTTGACCAATTGAAGAAACTATCACGTTTTTTTATTTCAGATAAGCAGAATGGCCGAAATCGTGAACACCGTCAGACGCCATTTTTTTAAAAACAACTATGTTTGAGAGTATGCAGTGCCACTGGTTTTAACTTTTTTTGTCCCAAAATTGCAATATTTTCTCAGTTTTATGTATATTTAAGTATAACCCAGGCAAAACAAATAATAAATTTATTAGGAATTTCTCAATAATTTCGATCCAGTGACATCATGTTGGATAATGACCAACCAAAATATTGAATCTATGCAAATACTGACAATGAGCTAGCAACAGTCCACATAAAAGTGGACTGTGAATAGTTAGTCATAAGGGCAAGATCCAATAGTTGGTCATCTATGCACCTTCCCCTTCCACTTGACGATGATAACCAAATATATATAAGGACATGCTTTAGAGACATTCGAGAGTATAAAACATTCTAAATCATTAAGAGAATAAAACATTTTAAATCATTATACAGACATTCTATATCATTAAGAGCATAAAACATTCTAAAACATTATACAAACATTCTATATCATTAAGAGCATAAAACATTCTAAACCATTATACAGACATTCTATATCATTAAGAGAATAAAACATTCTAAATCATTATAGAGACATTCTATATCACTAAGAGCATAAAACATTCTAAATCTTTATAGAGATATTCTAAATGATTAAGAGCATAAAACATTCTAAAACATTATACAAACATTCTATATCATTAAGAGCATAAAACATTCTAAAACATTATACAAACATTCTATATCATTAAGAGCATAAAACATTCTAAACCATTATACAGACATTCTATATCATTCAGAGCATAAAACATTCTAAATCATTATAGAGAGATTCTATATCATTAAAAGCATCAAACATTCTAAATCATTATAGAAACATTCTATATCATTAAAAGCATCAAACTAAATCATTCTACATCATATTCAAGAGCATTAAACATTGTAAATCATTCTATATCATTCGATTTCATACACGACCACGACTGCAAAAGAAAATAAACTCTTCTAAATTGTAAGCGTGTTGATTGTTGACTCCATTACACGGAATCCAACAATCATACCGACGAGTTCAAGAAGAAAACCAACCGAATTATTGTATAACGGTTCGGTCACTCGTTATGGTCCGCAATCGGTTGCCAGCGCGAGTGGTTGAACGAAAAATTGAAAAAAAAAGTCCGTCTTTTCACTACGAGCACACTCGACATAACACGCTCAAAAGGGTTAACACGAGTCGCACGAGCGTCTCTCCTTCCTCTCGACTTTCTCTCAATTCTCCCGCCCCATTGAAGTTTCCGAATATAGTCACTCTCCGCGTGATGTTTGTTCTTTCCATCGGAATAGATTCGACCCGATTCCTCCCCGAAGAACGTTTTTATCGCGTTCTATCGGGAAATTTGTAAACAAGTTCTGTGGGGCCGCACATCGGGGAGGAGTTTCGGCTCGGGAATTTACTTTGGATACGCGAGGTGTGTATATCGCCCTTTATCGGCCGCGAAACAAATGTGACAACTTTTTCATTCGTTCGTTCCCCATCCGCAATAAACACTCATTTTATCACACGTACGCGCGTACACGTGCACGTCTCGATTCGACAGCCGCCCCTCTTTCGGCACGCCACTTTCCGAATCGTCGTCGCTCCTTTCACAGCCTTTCAACGTCGCCGTGGTCGCAGACACGCGCCGCGAAAGAGGGTGGAACCCGCGCAGGTAATTCGCGCGAGTATCGGCGAGAGATCGCGGCGAATTGGCGAGAGGCAATAAGTGAAAGCAAAGTTCAAACAAATCGTACGTGACGAGGTTGTGGAATTCGTGCTAGGCGTTGCTAGGCGATGTGACAGGGATAGATAGCGAGCGGAGTTCCAAACGAGACCGCCGGCGACAGAGGCCAAATGCAATTTTGCCTTTACTTGCTGATTCCACGGAACCTTTTACTTCGAGGGCAAACTTCTTCGCAATTGCTTTTGTTGTTATTTCGCCGCGAATGACAAGTGAGGATGTAAGGCAGACGGCATTCGTTATGTACAACTCGGAACAGCATTTTCTAGATAGCGCGTTGCACATCTTAAAGATAACGTACAGAAGATCAGATGTCTGATAATTAACGTAGCTGCATCGACGAATTTATTTAGTTAGTCTTTTCTAACTATTTGGGGAACTATTTGGTTGTATAAAGGCTCAATATATTTTGAAGAAGAAAAAAAAAGAAACGTTTGATTTTGGTGAAATTTAGTCAAGACGAATCTAGTTTCATTGTGTCTGAGAAATAACTTAGAAACTACTTAGCTGTGTGGAATCACTCGATATATTTTGGATTAATCGTCCAATATATTGCGCTCTAAGAAAACGTTTAATCTTGGAGAAATTTAATTACATAATTTACATCGATGAATTTCGTGACGTTTTTTTCTAAAGAAATTACTGTGGAAAATTATTTAGCTGTAGAATCAATGTTTAAATAATATTTAATCAATATTTAATCAATATTTAATTCTGTAGACTCAATATACATTGAAGGCGCGATTGTACATCTAAAAATTTCGTTCTCAATTTCGTTTTTAAAAAAAAGAAGTTCGGTAATTTTGGAGAAACTCGGTTACATTGACGAATTTACTTTCATTCTTTCCAAGACATTACTTGAAAAATTATTTCACTGTATAGAATCGCTAAATATCTTTTGGAGACACCATGCGCGACTTGAACGATGAATGAATTATTTTCTTCGCATCGTTTAACAATTTTTCGTTGCATCAATAAATTTAATTTCACCTAACAAATTACTTAGAAGACTATTTAACCGTGTATGGAATCGCCCAATAAACGTCAAAGACACTAAACGCGACTGAGATCACATCCAAAATGAAAACACGAGTCTCGAAGGGAACGAAGAATGAAATCGCAACGTAGAAAGCTAAACTTTCTAAGGTGCTCGTCGATACGTCAAGACGATTCTCACTGCGAATCGCGAAAACGAAAGAGTGGGACACGACCGCGAGCGTAAAAGGGACGGCGGTTTCAAACGGGGTGAAAATCCCATTACAAACTATCCTCGGGTTCGGTCGTCTCCTTCTGCTGGATCCACGAGATCTTTGCATGAATATGTAAATCCTTATTTTCGGATCGAGTGCACTCGAAACCGAAAACCGACCTCGAGAGAAACGTTCCGCGTCGCCGTCCGCTTTTGCCACGGAATTGATTTATTAGCTCACTCGACTTATCCCCCTGGGCTGAGAGGGCCGTCTTCCATGGCAAAAAGATACCGGGGCGAAAAGGTGGGCCAACCAAAGTCCCGATCGACTTTCGCGAACACTCGAACATTAGGTCTCGCTTGTCAAGCTCTCGACGATGTTAGTTTTCACGATCGAATGAAGATGTAAATATCTATCGTTACGATATTTCTGAGATTTATTCAGCGACGCACAGGGTGGAAAGGAAAGTTTTTTTTGTGGCCATCGTGAATGAATTCTACATCCTCGATTTGATGGAATGCTAATGTAACATTGATCTTGACCTTGAATTCTTTTTTTTCCATTGTACTCTACTCGACAGAATGTTATGATTTAACAGCGACTTTATGGTTCTAGATTAGGTAATAATTAATTTGTATATAATTAAATATTAAATATAAATTATATTAAATATATAATTAATATATAACTTAATACAATAATATATAATTTATATATAATTAAATATTAAATATATAATTAATATATAACTTAATACAATAATATATAATTTATATATAATTAAATATTAAATATATATAATTAATATATATACATATACATAATTAATATATAATTTATATACATAATAAATATATATAATATATATACATAATTAATATATAATTTATATATAATTAAATGTTAATCACTAATATCTAATTTAGCATAATTGTAGCATCAGTGTAAGTGTAAATAATCAAATGATGTGATACGATATGACTAATTTTTAATATTCTTCGAAACATAAACGTTATAATACGTAATATAGCCTCCAGAACCATAAAAAGTCGCTGTCCACAATATCAAATGATTAAGAAACTTTTTCGTCATCAAGAAAACTATTAGGTGCCTTGAAAAAGTTTTACCTTCGTGATGAGTAGAATACAATTAAAAAAAAAAAAAATAAATTCAATGTCAAAATCAAATATAAGGTGTAGAATTCATCTATGATAGCCACGAACAGACTTTCCTTTCACTCCTGTACAATTTCCACAAATACGAGCGATCTTCTTTTTCATCCACTGTGGATTGAAACCAAGATAAATATCAAGTACTCACCGCAAGTACTGCTTGTTAAATATTTGCCTGATGCAGAAGGATCGTCCAATCGATGGTTCCGATCTTTAGACTCTTTGGCTCTGATGTCATCTTTATTGAATTGCCGTCGTTAATGGTCCATCTACAAATCGAGAAATGTTGTAAATTTTAGGTTATTACGCAAGTTATTGATAACGTGTTAGTGTAAAATAAAACGCACGTGAAACTCGCCTATACAGTGTATAATAAACTAAGCAAAAGGAAGAAGGATGCAAGGATAAAACTGTGACGACAATGTCAAGTGCTTTTAAGCTAACTAAAAACCCAAAATAAAAGAAACCCTCCACAAAACACCAGGCCAGAAAATATATAAACAAAACCGTATCGACTGTCGACGCTCGACACATCTGACATCATCCTTGTGTTCCAACAAGAAATAAGAAAAAAAGAAAAAAAGAAAAGAAAAGAAACAGCATTATTACGTGCAATCGCGTATTACCATCGAAATACACGTACAAATACCGAACGATTAATTAAAAATTGCTCGAATCCTCAAAACAAGCGTGGACGACGTAATCGAGGACTCTGACAAAGCAGGAAGAGTAATTTGCCGGCGGTTCCATTAGCGGAACCCATCCGTCCGGGTTCGCTATGGTTTCGATGCCCGATGTCGTCGGCGGGAAACGGCGCAAAGAGCCAAGAAGAAAGGGAAGAAAGAAACGGAGGAAGAAACGAAAAAATGATGGAACAAAAGACACGCGTAAAAGGCCGGACATCGATAGGAGAAATCTGATGAGGTTGGCGGGCGAAGGACGCCCGCGGCCGTCTCGTCCTCGAAAGTTTTAATACCAGGGCGAGGAGCGTGGGGAGCCTGGCAGACAACACGGCCGAGAAAGAACACACAGGGGGTGGAGGAGGAGGTGGAGGAGGGGGGAAGAGAATATTTCGGATGATTGGTATTGTCGGAGCTCCGCGAGATGCAAAGAACCGTGGGGTGGATTCGGCTGTATTCAAATGGGGTAGCCATTAGAGTTATGTTAGAATATATTGATTATTGGGGGGATCAAAGGGTAGGGGACGATGCGGGATGACGCCAGTGCCGAGCAGCGGAGAGAAAGACGAAGGGTCGAAACAACTGATCCTCTTCTCTGCCTGCCTCTCTTCCTCGACACCCTTCCTCTCTTTCTCTCTCCTTTCTCTCTCTCTCTCTCTCTCTCTCTCTCTCTCTCTCTCCAACCCTGCGAATTCTTGCGAAACCGCATCCACCGCATCTGACCGGTTCTTTCACCTGTCGTTCCGATCAAGTTGCACAGTCTACGGGTAACGAAAGCGAGTTGAAAGATGAGAAGAGGAATCATTGGGAAGCGTGACGTTAACTCGTGACTTAATTCGTATTTGACAAAATGGCAAATCTTTGGGACGCAAGAAGACAGACTGACCGGGAAGATTGCGTTTCGCGCAACGTTACGTTCTCGCAACGAATTAGAACGAAAGAAGCGATAAAACGAATAAAAGAGAGAGGAAGAAAAGGAGGGAAAAGAAGATGAGCGGAAGAGAATCGTGATCGGATAGTGGCAGGTTACAGGACAAGGGCTGGAGGAGGGGAGACGAGGCGATCGTGGACTGTCACAAACGTCAGGTCCACGGACGCGCGAGCTCCACCGACGCCTGGTATAACAAGGCAGGAAATTACAAAGACAGAAAATATAGTAAACGAGCAAATAATTTCACCGGTCTAATTAGTTCAACGTAATAAATGGACACTGGAACCGCGGTTGTTATTTATGCAGGGGCATCGTTGTCGTCGGCGACGTCGTAAACAGGCAGAGAGCCCGTTGGAAAATATTATTCGCGGATACACCGGCGGTTTTCCCCCGCCGAGGAACAAAGGCATGAAAGGAAAACGCGCGGAAGGCGAAATGCACGGCGGAAGGGGTGGGTGGCGTGCATTTCAAAGATACGCGAAAAGAGCGTTCGAGTAGGAGGCGATTCGGCACGACAGTGGAAAGTCGAGAAAATATTCGCGCGAACAAACGCGCCGGGAATTATCGAGCATTAGTCGATGGCTGCTTTTGCCGCGCTCGAGCACCGTGGAACGGGTTAGGGGATAGGGTGGTATACGGCGAAGGGATAAAAGGGAGCAGAGAAGTACAATCGATGAAAGGGTTGGACGTCAAACCCCTTCGTGTCGCGATCTTCTCCACCCTCAGTCGGTCTGCTGCCACCGCCACCGCCACCGTACCGCGCGCGCGACTCACCCCTAAAACCTCGTCCCTTCCACCTCTCCTCTAACCACCTTCCTCCTCCTCCTCCTCCTCCTCATCCTCTTCCTTCTCCACCTCCTCCGTCCTCATCCGCCACGACCACCACCACCACCACCACCACCACCACCACCATCACCACCACCACCACCACTACCACCACCACCACTACCATCGCCACCATCCAACCACCCAACCACCCACCTTACCCCCCTTTTACCCTCGTAGCTGTAACTCACCGCCACACGGTAGCGCCCTTGCCGCGTACACATTTACATAAATTATTGATCCCTAAAACACACCGCCGCCAATGCCATTGCCACTGCGGAGACCAAACCTTAAGGAGAACCACCGTGCCACTGTCTCCTATCACCGAGCTTTCCCTCCCTGACCGATCGTTATCTTTTCACTTCGACACGCGGAACAACCTGTACTCGCGTTCCAAACTGTACGAATTCCTCCTCACGGAGATCGTCGATGCCTTTCAACCTTCTTCGTCGTCTCGACTCGACTTTGTCACCCACTTTTCCTCGTTTCTTCCGTTTGAAGTTTTAAAGACGGTTCGATAGTTCTGAAAACGTAAAATAACGAATATATACGGAAAGAGTAACGGCCGGTAGAAATCGAACTGATCAATCTCTCGATGAAAAGTTTGATCTTTCAAGAGGAGGCTCGCGCGAACAATTTCCTCCCCTCCCCCCGGCGCGCCTAATATTTTAATTATAATATTTTCTCCGGCGAGACGGGGTTCATTCAGGACACTCGCATTCAGGAAGGGGACGAAGCGTGATGCGCGGCGAAAACGGTGCTGCTACGTCATTAAGCTACGCATTGTTCGCAGAGGGCTGATTGTCTTGGCCGCTCGTTTTAGCCGTAGCTAGAGAGACAATTGTTCAATATTCCCATTGATCTGTGAGACTCCCCAGAGGCTGCTTCATCTACCGTCAAATATATATATTTACACCTATATAGATATATATAGATATATATATATATATACATATACATATATCTATATATATAACGAAGTCTTTTGTCAATATCTCAATTTTAATGATATGAGGCGGCAACTAAGCCTGTACCCTTTCCATCTTGCTTCTCTCTCTCTCTCTCTCTCTCTCTGCTTTTCTCCTTCGACCTGTCCCTCTGAATGAATCGAGGAAAAACGGAGGAGAGCAACAGAAAAAAACGGATAGATGGTTAACGTTCACGCGGCTTTATATCATCGCCGGCGTGGCATTCTTCGCGAGGAGGTAACACGCGTGCGACGGCACGTTTTCGTCGAATCGGCCGACGCGGGACGATTAGTGCGAAAGAGCGTTGTTACTCTTCTTCTCCCCCCCCCCTCCCTCCTTTATCCTTTCTTTTTTCTCCCATTTTTCCTCCTCTTTGCCCGTGCAGAGAGAGAGAAAGCGAAGAAAAAAGTAGGAAAGAACGGAGACACAGGGAGAGAGGCGGAAAAAAAGGAAGAAAGGAAGGAGAAGCAAAAGCGGAGAAAGAAAAAGGAAGAGGCAACGCGACAAAAGGGGGTGAAAACGGGATCACGAGCGGGCGTGGAGAATCGCGCGTAGTCACGGGATCAGGACGACGACAATGCGCGTTATACGGCGGGCTGCGATTCTTCAGAGCCGATGCGAGACTATTATCACGGACGTGCTACACGCTCGCTCGGGATAGACTTATCATCTAATACGTTTTCTTCTTTTTCATTCTTTTTTTTCTTTTCTCTTTTTTTTTTTTTTTTTTTCCGCGGGCCTCTCGGGGGTTTTTAAACCCCCCCCCCCCCCCCCCCC